>NW_028244704.1:0-63906 GCF_964263255.1 Lissotriton vulgaris
AGCCAGGACTTGGAACACCCTGCCTCTGCACCTCAGGCGATCCCCGTCACTTACTCAATTCAGGAAGGATCTCAAGACCTGGAAGGCCCGCCTCTCCACCTCAGGCAGGACCCGTCACTTACTCAATTCAGGAAGGATCTCAAGACCTGGAAGGCACCGCCTCTCCACCTCAGGCAATCCTCATCACTGACTCAATTCAGGAAGGACCTCAAGACCTGGAAGGCCCCGCCCCTCCACCTCAGGCTATCCCCGTCACTTACTCAATTCAGGAAGGATCTCAAGACCTGGAAGGCCCCGCCTCTCCACCTCAGGCAGGCCCCGTCACTTACTCAATTCAGGAAGGATCTCAAGACCTGGAAGGCCCGCCTCTCCACCTCAGGCAATCCTCATCACTTACTCAATTCAGGAAGGATCTCAAGACCTGGAAGGCCCCGCCTCTCCACCTCAGGCGATCCCCGTCACTGACTCAATTCAGGAAGGATCTCAAGACCTGGAAGGCCCCGCCTCTCCACCTCAGGCAGGCCCCGTCACTTACTCAATTCAGGAAGGATCTCAAGACCTGGAAGGCCCCGCCCCTCCACCCCAGGCTTTCCCCGTCACTTACTCAATTCAGGAAGGATCTCAAGACCTGGAAGGCCCCGCCTCTCCACCTCAGGAAATCCCCATCACTGACTCAATTCAGGAAGGATCTCAAGACCTGGAAGGCCCGCCTCTCCACCTCAGGCAATCCTCATCACTGACTCAATTCAGGAAGGATCTCAAGACCTGGAAGGCCCCGCCTCTCCACCTCAGGCTATCCCCGTCACTTACTCAATTCAGGAAGGATCTCAAGACCTGGAAGGCCCCGCCTCTCCACCTCAGGCGATCCCCGTCACTTACTCAATTCAGGAAGGATCTCAAGACCTGGAGGGCCCGCCCCTCTACCCCAGGCAATACCCATCACTGACTCAATTCAGGAAGGATCTCAAGACCTGGAAGGCCCCGCCCCTCCACCTCCGGCAATCCTCATCACTGACTCAATTCAGGAAGGATCTCAAGACCTGGAAGGCCCCGCCCCTCCACCTCAGGCAGGCCCCGTCACTTACTCAATTCAGGAAGGATCTCAAGACCTGGAAGGCCCCGCCTCTCCACCTCAGGCAGGCCCCGTCACTTACTCAATTCAGGAAGGATCTCAAGACCTGGAAGGCCCCGCCCCTCCACCCCAGGCTATCCCCGTCACTTACTCAATTCAGGAAGGATCTCAAGACCTTGAAGGCCCCGCCTCTCCACCTCAGGCAATCCCCATCACTGACTCAATTCAGGACGGATCTCAAGACCTGGAAGGCCCGCCTCTCCACCTCAGGCAATCCTTATCACTGACTCAATTCAAGAAGGATCTCAAGACCTGGAAGGCCCCGCCTCTCCACCTCAGGCGATCCAAGTCACTTACTCAATTCAGGAAGGATCTCAAGACCTGGAAGGCCCCGCCTCTCCACCTCAGGCAGGCCCCGTCACTTACTCAATTCAGGAAGGATCTCAAGACCTGGAAGGCCCCGCCCCTCCACCTCAGGCAATCCTCATCACTGACTCAATTCAGGAAGGACCTCAAGACCTGGAAGGCCCCGCCCCTCCACGCCAGGCTATCCCCATCACTGACTCAATTCAGGAAGGACCTCAAGACCTGGAAGGCCCCTCCCCTCCACCTCAGGCTATCCCCGTCACTTACTCAATTCAGGAAGGATCTCAAGACCTGGAAGGCCCGCCTCTCCACCTCAGGCAATCCCCATCACTGACTCAATTCAGGAAGGATCTCAAGACCTGGAAGGCCCCGCCTCTCCACCTCAGGCAATCCTCATCACTGACTCAATTCAGGAAGGATCTCAAGACCTGGAAGGCCCGCCTCTCCACCTCAGGCGATCCCCGTCACTTACTCAATTCAGGAAGGATCTCAAGACATGGAAGGCCCGCCTCTCCACCTCAGGCAATCCTCCTCACTGACTCAATTCAGGAAGGATCTCAAGACCTGGAAGGCCCCGCCTCTCCACCTCAGGCAATCCCCATCACTGACTCAATTCAGGAAGGACCTCAAGACCTGGAAGGCCCGCCTCTCCACCTCAGGCGATCCCCGTCACTTGCTCAATTCAGGAAGGATCTCAAGACCTGGAAGGCCCGCCTCTCCACCTCAGGCAATCCTCATCACTGACTCATTCAGGAAGGACCTCAAGAACTGGAAGTCCCCGCCCCTCCACCTCAGGCTATCCCCGTCACTTACTGAATTCAGGAAGGATCTCAAGACCTGGAAGGCCCGCCTCTCCACCTCAGGCAATCCTCATCACTGACTCAATTCAGGAAGGACCTCAAGACCTGGAAGGCCCCGCCTCTCCACCTCAGGCTATCCCCGTCACTTACTCAATTCAGGAAGGATCTCAAGACCAGGAAGGCCCCGCCTCTCCACCTCAGGCGATCCCCGTCACTTACTCAATTCAGGAAGGATCTCAAGACCTGGAAGGCCCCGCCTCTCCACCTCAGGAAATCCCCATCACTGACTCAATTCAGGAAGGATCTCAAGACCTGGAAAGCCCCGCCTCTCCACCTCAGGCAATCCTCATCACTGACTCAATTCAGGAAGGATCTCAAGAAATGGAAGGCCCCGCCTCTCCACCTCAGGCTATCCCCGTCACTTACTCAATTCAGGAAGGATCTCAAGACCTGGAAGGCCCGCCTCTCCACCTCAGGCGATCCCCGTCACTTACTCAATTCAGGAAGGATCTCAAGACCTGGAGGGCCCCGCCCCTCTACCCCAGGCAATACCCATCACTGACTCAATTCAGGAAGGATCTCAAGACCTGGAAGGCCCCGCCCCTCCACCTCCGGCAATCCTCATCACTGACTCAATTCAGGAAGGATCTCAAGACCTGGAAGGCCCCGCCCCTCCACCTCAGGCAGGCCCCGCCACTTACTCAATTCAGGAAGGATCTCAAGACCTGGAAGGCCCCGCCTCTCCACCTCAGGCAGGCCCCGTCACTTACTCAATTCAGGAAGGATCTCAAGACCTGGAAGGCCCGCCTCTCCACCTCAGGCGATCCCCGTCACTTACTCAATTCAGGAAGGATCTCAAGACATGGAAGGCCCGCCTCTCCACCTCAGGCAATCCTCCTCACTGACTCAATTCAGGAAGGATCTCAAGACCTGGAAGGCCCCGCCTCTCCACCTCAGGCAATCCCCATCACTGACTCAATTCAGGAAGGACCTCAAGACCTGGAAGGCCCGCCTCTCCACCTCAGGCGATCCCCGTCACTTGCTCAATTCAGGAAGGATCTCAAGACCTGGAAGGCCCGCCTCTCCACCTCAGGCAATCCTCATCACTGACTCATTCAGGAAGGACCTCAAGACCTGGAAGTCCCCGCCCCTCCACCTCAGGCTATCCCCGTCACTTACTGAATTCAGGAAGGATCTCAAGACCTGGAAGGCCCGCCTCTCCACCTCAGGCAATCCTCATCACTGACTCAATTCAGGAAGGACCTCAAGACCTGGAAGGCCCCGCCTCTCCACCTCAGGCTATCCCCGTCACTTACTCAATTCAGGAAGGATCTCAAGACCAGGAAGGCCCCGCCTCTCCACCTCAGGCGATCCCCGTCACTTACTCAATTCAGGAAGGATCTCAAGACCTGGAAGGCCCCGCCTCTCCACCTCAGGAAATCCCCATCACTGACTCAATTCAGGAAGGATCTCAAGACCTGGAAAGCCCCGCCTCTCCACCTCAGGCAATCCTCATCACTGACTCAATTCAGGAAGGATCTCAAGACCTGGAAGGCCCCGCCTCTCCACCTCAGGCTATCCCCGTCACTTACTCAATTCAGGAAGGATCTCAAGACCTGGAAGGCCCGCCTCTCCACCTCAGGCGATCCCCGTCACTTACTCAATTCAGGAAGGATCTCAAGACCTGGAGGGCCCCGCCCCTCTACCCCAGGCAATACCCATCACTGACTCAATTCAGGAAGGATCTCAAGACCTGGAAGGCCCCGCCCCTCCACCTCCGGCAATCCTCATCACTGACTCAATTCAGGAAGGATCTCAAGACCTGGAAGGCCCCGCCCCTCCACCTCAGGCAGGCCCCGTCACTTACTCAATTCAGGAAGGATCTCAAGACCTGGAAGGCCCCGCCTCTCCACCTCAGGCAGGCCCCGTCACTTACTCAATTCAGGAAGGATCTCAAGACCTGGAAGGCCCGCCCCTCCACCCCAGGCTATCCCCGTCACTTACTCAATTCAGGAAGGATCTCAAGACCTGGAAGGCCTCGCCTCTCCACCTCAGGCAATCCCCATCACTGACTCAATTCAGGACGGATCTCAAGACCTGGAAGGCCCGCCTCTCCACCTCAGGCAATCCTCATCACTGACTCAATTCAAGAAGGATCTCAAGACCTGGAAGGCCCCGCCTCTCCACCTCAGGCGATCCAAGTCACTTACTCAATTCAGGAAGGATCTCAAGACCTGGAAGGCCCCGCCTCTCCACCTCAGGCAGGCCCCGTCACTTACTCAATTCAGGAAGGATCTCAAGACCTGGAAGGCCCCGCCCCTCCACCTCAGGCAATCCTCATCACTGACTCAATTCAGGAAGGACCTCAAAACCTGGAAGGCCCCGCCCCTCCACCCCAGGCTATCCCCATCACTGACTCAATTCAGGAAGGACCTCAAGACCTGGAAGGCCCCTCCCCTCCACCTCAGGCTATCCCTGTCACTTACTCAATTCAGGAAGGATCTCAAGACCTGGAAGGCCAGCCTCTCCACCTCAGGCAATCCCCATCACTGACTCAATTCAGGAAGGATCTCAAGACCTGGAAGGCCCCGCCTCTCCACCTCAGGCAATCCTCATCACTGACTCAATTCAGGAAGGATCTCAAGACCTGGAAGGCCCGCCTCTCCACCTCAGGCGATCCCCGTCACTTACTCAATTCAGGAAGGATCTCAAGACCTGGAAGGCCCGCCTCTCCACCTCAGGCAATCCTCATCACTGACTCAATTCAGGAAGGACCTCAAGACCTGGAAGGCCCGCCTCTCCACCTCAGGTGATCCCCGTCACTTGCTCAATTCAGTAAGGATCTCAAGACCTGGAAGGCCCGCCTCTCCACCTCAGGCAATCCTCATCACTGACTCAATTCAGGAAGGACCTCAAGACCTGGAAGGCCCCGCCCCTCCACCTCAGGCTATCCACGTCACTTACTGAATTCAGGAAGGATCTCAAGACCTGGAAGGCCCGCCTCTCCACCTCAGGCAATCCTCATCACTGACTCAATTCAGGAAGGACCTCAAGACCTGGAAGGCCCCGCCTCTCCACCTCAGGCTATCCCCGTCACTTACTCAATTCAGGAAGGATCTCAAGACCAGGAAGGCCCCGCCTCTCCACCTCAGGCGATCCCCGTCACTTACTCAATTCAGGAAGGATCTCAAGACCTGGAAGGCCCGTCTCTCCACCTCAGGCAGGCCCCGTCACTTACTCAATTCAGGAAGGATCTCAAGACCTGGAAGGCCCCGCCTCTCCACCTCAGGCAGGCCCCGTCACTTACTCAATTCAGGAAGGATCTCAAGACCTGGAAGGCCCCGCCTCTCCACCCCAGGCTATCCCCGTCACTTACTCAATTCAGGAAGGATCTCAAGACCTGGAAGGCCCCGCCCCTCCACCTTAGGCAATCCTCATCACTGACTCAATTCAGGAAGGATCTCAAAACCTGGAAGGGCCCGCCCCTCCACCTCAGGCAATCCCCATCACTGACTCAATTCAGGAAGGATCTCAAGACCTGGAAGGCCCCGCCCCTCCACCTCAAGCAATCCTCATCACTGACTCAATTCAGGAAGGATCTCAAGACCTGGAAGGCCCGCCCCTCCACCTCAGGCAATCCCCATCACTGACTCAATTCAGGAAGGACCTC
Organism: Lissotriton vulgaris; assembly: GCF_964263255.1. NCBI lineage: Eukaryota > Metazoa > Chordata > Amphibia > Caudata > Salamandridae > Lissotriton > Lissotriton vulgaris. The sequence continues at coordinate 5,909 of NW_028244704.1, forward strand.
AAGACCTGGAAGGCCCCGCCCCTCCACCCCAGGCAATCCCCATCACTGACTCAATTCAGGAAGGACCTCAAGACCTGGAACACCCTGCCTCTCTACCTCAGGCGATCCCCGTCACTTACTCAATTCAGGAAGGATCTCAAGACCTAGAAGGCCCCGCCCCTCCACCTCAGGCAATCCTCATCACTGACTCAATTCAGGAAGGATCTCAAGACCTGGAAGGCCCCGCCCCTCCACCCCAGGCAATCCCCATCACTGACTCAATTCAGGAAGGACCTCAAGACCTGGAACACCCTGCCTCTCCACCTCAGGCGATCCCCGTCACTTACTCAATTCAGGAAGGATCTCAAGACCTGGAAGGCCCCTCCCCGCCACCTCAGGCAATCCTCATCACTGACTCAATTCAGGAAGGATCTCAAGACCTGGAAGGCCCGCCTCTCTACCTCAGGCAATCCCCGTCACTTACTCAATTCAGGAAGGATCTCAAGACCTGGAAGGCCCGCCTCTCCACCTCAGGCAATCCCCATCACTGACTCAATTCAGGAAGGATCTCAAGACCTGGAAGGCCCGCCTCTCCACCTCAGGCGATCCCCGTCACTTACTCAATTCAGGAAGGATCTCAAGACCTGGAAGGCCCCGCCCCTCCACCTCAGGCAATCCTCATCACTGACTCAATTCAGGAAGGATCTCAAGACCTGGAAGGCCCCGCCCCTCCACCCCAGGCAATCCCCATCACTGACTCAATTCAGGAAGGACCTCAAGACCTGGAAGGCCCGCCTCTCCACCTCAGGCGATCCCCGTCACTTACTCAATTCAGGAAGGATCTCAAGACCTGTAAGGCCCCGCCCCTCCACCTCAGGCAATCCTCATCACTGACTCAATTCAGGAAGGATCTCAAGACCTGGAAGGCCCGCCTCTCCACCTCAGGCAATCCCCGTCACTTACTCAATTCAGGAAGGATCTCAAGACCTGGAAGGCCCCGCCCCTCCACCTCAGGCAATCCCCATCACTGACTCAATTCAGGAAGGATCTCAAGACCTGGAAGGCCCGCCTATCCACCTCAGGCGATCCCCGTCACTTACTCAATTCAGGAAGGATCTCAAGACCTGGAAGGCCCCGCCCCTCCACCTCAGGCAATCACCTTCACTGCCTCAATTCAGGAAGGACCTCAAGACCTGGAACACCCTGCCTCTCCACCTCAGGCGATCCCCGTCACTGACTCAATTCAGGAAGGATCTCAAGACCGGGAAGGCCCCGCCCCTCCACCTCAGGCAAGCTCCATCACTGCCTCAATTCAGGAAGGACCTCAAGACCGGGAAGGCCCCGCCCCTCCACCTCAGGCAATCCTCATCACTGACTCAATTCAGGAAGGATCTCAAGACCTGGAAGGCCCGCCTCTCCACCTCAGGCAATCCCCGTCACTTACTCAATTCAGGAAGGATCTCAAGACCTGGAAGGCCCCGCCTCTCCACCTCAGGCAATCCCCATCACTGACTCAATTCAGGAAGGATCTCAAGACCTGGAAGGCCCGCCCCTCCACCTCAGGCAATCCTCATCACTGACTCAATTCAGGAAGGATCTCAAGACCTGGAAGGCCCCGCCCCTCCACCTCAGGCAATCCTCAACACTGACTCAATTCAGGAAGGATCTCAAGACCTGGAAGGCCCCGCCCCTCCACCTCAGGCAATCCTCATCACTGACTCAATTCAGGAAGGATCTCAAAACCTGGAAGGCCCCGCCCCTCCAACCCAGGCAATCCCCATCACTGACTCAATTCCGGAAGGATCTCAAGACCTGGAAGGCCCCGCCCCTCCACCCCAGGCAATCCCCATCACTGACTCAATTCAGGAAGGATCCCAAGACCTGGAAGGCCCGCCCCTCCACCCCAGGCTATCCCCATCACTGACTCAATTCAGGAAGGATCTCAAGACCTGGAAGGCCCCGCCCCTCCACCTCAGGCAATCCTCATCACTGACTCAATTCAGGAAGGATCTCACGACCTGGAAGGCCCCGCCCCTCCACCTCAGGCAATCCTCATCACTGACTCAATTCAGGAAGGATCTCAAGACCTGGAAGGCCCCGCCCCTCCACCTCAGGCAATCCTCATCACTGACTTAATTCAGGAAGGATCTCAAGACCTGGAAGGCCCCGCCCCTCCACCCCAGGCAATCCCCATCACTGACTCAATTCAGGAAGGATCTCAAGGCCTCGAAGGCCCCGCCCCTCCACCTCAGGCAATCCCCATCACTGACTCAATTCAGGAAGGATCTCAAGACCTGGAAGGCTCCGCCCCTCCACCTCAGGCAATCCCCATCACTGACTCAATTCAGGAAGGATCTCAAGACCTGGAAGGCCCGCCCCTCCACCCCAGGCAATCCCCATCACTGACTCAATTCAGGAAGGATCTCAAGACCTGGAAGGCCCCACCCCTCCACCCCAGGCAATCCCCATCACTGACTCAATTCAGGAAGGACCTCAAGACCTGGAAGGCCCCGCCCCTCCACCCCGGGCAATCCTCATCACTGACTCAATTCAGGAAGGATCTCAAGACCTGGAAGGCCCCGCCTCTCCACCTCAGGCAATCCCCATCACTGACTCAATTCAGGAAGGATCTCAAGACCTGGAAGGCCCCGCCTCTCCACCTCAGGCAATCCTCATCACTGACTCAATTCAGGAAGGATCTCAAGACCTGGAAGGCCCGCCTCTCCACCTCAGGCAATCCTCATCACTGACTCAATTCAGGAAGGATCTCAAGACCTGGAAGGCCCGCCCCTCCACCTCAGGCAATCCTCATCACTGACTCAATTCAGGAAGGATCTCAAGACCTGGAAGGCCCCGCCTCTCCACCTTAGGCGATCCCCGTCACTTACTCAATTCAGGAAGGATCTCAAGACCTGGAAGGCCCCGCCTCTCCACCTCAGGCAATCCTCATCACTGACTCAATTCAGGAAGGATCTCAAGACCTGGAAGGCCCCGCCCCTCCACCTCAGGCAATCCCCATCACTGACTCAATTCAGGAAGGACCTCAAGACCTGGAAGGCCCCGCCCCTCCACCTCAGGCAATCCCCATCACTGACTCAATTCAGGAAGGATCTCAAGACCTGGAAGGCCCCGCCCCTCCATCTCAGGCAATCCTCATCACTGACTCAATTCAGGAAGGATCTCAAGACCTGGAAGGCCCTGCCCCTCCACCTCAGGCAATCCCCATCACTGACTCAATTCAGGAAGGATCTCAAGACCTGGAAGGCCCGCCTCTCCACCTCAGGCAATCCCCATCACTGACTCAATTCAGGAAGGACCTCAAGACCTGGAAGGCCCGCCCCTCCACCCCGGGCAATCCTCATCACTGACTCAATTCAGGAAGGATCTCAAGACCTGGAAGGCCCCGCCCCTCCACCTCAGGCAATCCTCATCACTGACTCAATTCAGGAAGGATCTCAAGACCTGGAAGGCCCCGCCCCTCCACCTCAGGCAATCCTCATCACTGACTCAATTCAGGAAGGATCTCAAGACCTGGAAGGCCCGCGTCTCCACCTCAGGCGATCCCCGTCACTTACTCAATTCAGGAAGGATCTCAAGACCTGGAGCACCCTGCCCCTCCAACTCAGGCAATCCCCGTCGCTGATCCAATTCAGGAAGGACCTCAAGACCTGGAGCACCCTGCCCCTCCACCTCAGGCAATCCCCATCACTGACTCAATTCAGGAAGGATCTCAAGACCTGGAAGGCCCGCCCCTCCACCCCAGGCAATCCTCATCACTGACTCAATTCAGGAAGGATCTCAAGACCTGGAAGGCCCGCGTCTCCACCTCAGGCGATCCCCGTCACTTACTCAATTCAGGAAGGATGTCAAGACCTGGAAGGCCCCGCCCCTCCACCTCAGGCAATCCTCATCACTGACTCAATTCAGGAAGGATCTCAAGACCTGGAAGGCCCGCCCCTCCACCCCGGGCAATCCCCATCACTGACTCAATTCAGGAAGGACCTCAAGACCTGGAACACCCTGCCTCTCCACCTCAGTCGATCCCCGTCACTTACTCAATTCAGGAAGGATCTCAAGACCTGGAAGGCCCCGCCCCTCCACCTCAGGCAATCCTCATCACTGACTCAATTCAGGAAGGATCTCAAGACCTGGAAGGCCCCGCCCCTCCACCCCAGGCAATCCCCATCACTGACTCAATTCAGGAAGGACCTCAAGACCTGGAACACCCTGCCTCTCCACCTCAGGCGATCCCCGTCACTTACTCAATTCAGGAAGGATCTCAAGACCTGGAAGGCCCCGCCCCTCCACCTCAGGCAATCCTCATCACTGACTCAATTCAGGAAGGATCTCAAGACCTGGAAGGCCCCGCCCCTCCACCTCAGGCAATCCTCATCACTGACTCAATTCAGGAAGGATCCCAAGACCTGGAACACCCTGCCTCTCCACCTCAGGTGATCCCCGTCACCTACTCAATGCAGGAAAGATCTCAAGACCTGGTTCTTTGGCCGAACGCCTGTGCCCATATGGATCAGCAGTCCCCGCCACACACCTTGAGACACTCACAGGTGAGTAGTGTTGCTATATAAACCCAGTGGGATTAGAATGTACAGGTGTCTAGGGACTTTTGCCACTACATCGTGGGTTTAGGATGTACAGCTGTCAAGGGTCCATACCACTACATCGTGAGTTTATAATGTGCAGGGTTTTTGGGTACATTGGCACTACATTGTGGGTTTAGAATGTACAGATCTCTAGGTCAATTGCCACTACATCATTGGTTTAGAATGTACAGGTCTCTGGATTCCATTACCACTACATCATGCGTTTATAATGCAGGAGCCTCTGGGGTCTATTGCAACTACACCCTGCATACAGGGTAATGGACCCTGGGCGCCAGGGTCCATTACCACTGCATCCTGGGATTAGACTGTACAGGTCTCCAGGGTACACTACCACTACTTCATGCATTTAGAATGTACAGGTCTCCAGGTCCATCACAACTAAATCATGCGTTTAGACTGTAGAGGTCTCTGGGTTCCATCACCACTATATCCTGCTTTTAGAATGTACAGGTCTCTGCGGTCCATCACGACTACACTATGCGTCTAGAATGTACTGGTCTCTGGGTTCCATCACCACTCCACCATGCCTTTAGAATGTCCAGGTCTCTATGTTACATTGCCACTGCATTGTGGGTTTAGAATGTACAGGTCTATCGGTTCCATCATCACAATATCATGTGTTTAGAATGTACTACATCATTCTTTTAGAACGTACAGATTTCCAGGGTCCAGCAATGTCCAATATCTGCCAACCTCGGCTTCGTAAAGTATACAAAAAAGTGATGGAAGGACTGCTTGAATTAATCTCAGCCACTGGTAATTACTCAGGCTGTATCCTAGTCATTGTTGTTTTGCTCACCATATCACTTTAGTTTGGACCCAGCTTTATGCAAATTAGTCTTAGCCCTGCTCCAATCGGAACAGTCCAGCCAAACAGGCCCACAGCCTAGCTGTTCTCTCTCTAAATTGATACCATGTACTTTAGGTACATACCAGATTGGTTACTGGGTCACCCTTGTGAGCCCCTGTATAGTGTACCATAGGTACCAAGGGCATAGGTGCACCCTAGGCCTACCAGGGGCTGCAGCATGTATTGTGCCACCCCTGGTTTGCCTTCCAAACTGACACCACAGGTCTGTTCACACAGCCTGGGTAAGGTGGTGTAATCACCCCTTACTTAGATATAGTATACCTATATCTATATACCTTTATAGACACATTTACACCTATAAGTCACTCCTATGGCAGGCCTTGACAATCCTGAAGGCACAGTGCTTGGTTTTATGTGACATGAGGCCCTAGCTTGAACTGAGCCCCTCTGCAGCTTTTGGAACCATCTCCTTATAGCTGTTCTATGATATAGCCATACCATATACTCTTAAGTGCATTATAATCCTACGGTTAATGCTAACTTTGGTTTTGCTTTATCAAAACATGTCGTGTAAGGTGTCAAACACTTTGGAATACTAACCCCCTCCCACCAGTCCTGGCAGCTGGGGTAGCATTCCACCCTTCTAGAGGGAGAAGACATGTAGTTACTGGTAAACTCGGTTAAAATTAAACAGAGCCTAAGTATCACAAAATGGATGCTGCTGCCACAGACACGAGTCTGCCCTCCTGCTGACGGACAAAACTCCGGCAGGGGAGGCCTGGACAATAGGTTTCCTGTCCAGGGAAGTGTAATCACCACCCCAGACAGGCTTTAGTGTATTGGGGCAGGGAGGGCTGCATTCAGTGAATGCTTTCCAGACACTGCCTGGGGCCCACAAGGTGCTCCATGCATTTTCCAGTTCAAACCGGTTGCTGGTGCCCCAGCTCTGGCGTGAAATTGGACAAAGGGAAAGGGGTGTAACCACCCCCTTCCCAGGTCCACCCATAGGAGGGACCTTAAAGGAAGTCCAGCCCCTAAACTTAGTATAAGTATAGGAACCCAGTCCCTAGGACTTTAGATCACCCTTGACGAAACTCTGAAACATATATCCTGGACCTTCGACATTCCATTTCGACTGGAAGACGGAAGACATATCATTTGAGGTCAAGAGGTGACCACCCTGTTCAAACAGGCACCAACAGCAACTTTGCCGGTCTGCATTTTCGAGGCTCCTGCCGGATCCCGAAGAATCTGCAACACAAGACATAAACTTCCAGACATCTTTGAACCCGCCTTCGCTCACAGTAAAGCTGAGACCCGTGGCAGACACGAGAGATCTGGAACTGGACCTCCTACACATACTGCATTTTGCAAGCTGCACCCACTTCATGAGGTATCTCGAAGTTGTGCATTAGGGTGCTTAAAGCCCCAGACCCGAGCACCATTTGCACTAAAGCTCAGAGGCCCCCACTCCACGAGTGTCCCATGGGCCCCACTTTTGCATTTCAGCTTGACGTGTCTTCCCGGTTCCTTGCCCATTGGCTAGTGAGCCCCCCAAAGACTCCATTTTGAATCTAACTTGATTTTCTGGTTGCTCCAGGCTTGCTCCAGCTTTCCTACAAAGGAGAAGTACCCCAGACTTTGCTGGTCTGCAACAAAGCCAATCTTGACATCCTGCGTGGATTGCGTTTGCTAAGGCTTGTTGGGTCCAATCCAGATATCAACACCGCAGTCAACTAGATCCTTTGTGGCACAGCTCGAATCCAGCTCCTGGCTGTCGTTGACACCTCCTGGACCTCGTGGCTGAAGAGACAAGCTTCACCTTTTTCACCTGAAATCACCCGACATTGGCTGGCAGCTTTCCATCGCCATCCTGGTCACTGGCAAGTGACCCAGACTCTGTCCCTTCTGCTTTTAGGTTCTTCAGATCTTTGATCCACCCTTGGATCCACCCGGACACTTTTCCTCTGGTCGCCTGCAGCACTTCCTTGCCGCTCTCCATTGAAATCGACGACGAAACCTGACATCAAAAGACACCTTTGCACCTGGTTTCCGTGGGTGAGGTAACACGAGTACTCTGGTAGTCTCAAGAGTATTGGCCCTCCTAGTGTCTAAGTTTAAAAGGGTTCCATCGTAGTCCATCCGGAAGTATCCGTAAATTGTAAAATTGTAACTTGTTCGTTTCCCGTAGAAAGTCAAAGGTAACCCGCGGCTGTGTTTAGACACTATACTCGTCTCCCGTGGGCCTCCTACTTCCTAACCTTTGGTTGTCTAGAGTAGCCCCAGCGATTCCACAGGCCCCAGGCCTGCTTTCTAATTCTCACGTGGTTCTTATACCACTATTTTAGTATATGGTTTGTGAGGCCCCTAGGGCAAAACGTATACTGTGCAAAATCATATGCTTATGAAGTAACTTGTATTGTACTTTTACCTCTGACCTCATAAAGAGTGCAGAGGGGTTGTGTTTAGAATAAATACATATATATTTGATATATACCTTGTGTTGTGTACTTTCATTTGGTACTCAAGAGAATATAATTGGTAAAACAACTTGCTTAATGCGCTCTTTGAAGTCTTAGCATGATGACTGCTGGTCCATGCTACCACTAGGATAGCGTTCTATAAGGTTGACTTTACAACCACCATCAATAAGGGTTGATTTAACTGGTGCAAGGTGCCCACTAGAACTAGTGGACATCATATGCCAGGCTAACTTCTCACATTGGCGTGCAGCGGATGGGTTACAATCTTGAGAATATCATTTGAAAAATCACATCAAGGTACCTGTAGGTACACATGAATCAAATCCAGTTGTAGGTGGTAAGGGCTTAGCCCACCCTGACTAAAACTTCTAGAGATGTTCTAGTAAGAAAACAAGTAGAGTAGGTAGGTGCACACACCACACCATACTAGTTGTAGTAAAGGAAGTTCAGGAGTCCACTTGATAGGTTAAGATCCTTTATTCAGGTTCCTTCCAGGTTAGACAGATAGATTACTTTATAATGTAGATAGATAGGAAAACCCCACCAGGAGCTCGCTGTTGGTAGCTCAGCCTCAGGTGACCAACTGCCACAACAGGGAATAGAGAGGTACAATCAACTAGAGAGACACCCTGGCATTCTATGATGTCATAAGTATAGTAGTATTGTCTAGCCAGAGAGGAACAGTGAAGATAGTGTTTACTACATATCCTCTCTCTTTATAGAGTAATATCAGAACAAAGGAAAAATCAGTAACAATACCTCATATGTCTCAAACAGCAAGGAAGTACACATTTTAGAACAACGAAAAGTAGTAGTGTACAATAAAAGATGACTGTAACATGAGGTATTGTTATTCGAGAAAAGAACAAAGATTCAGCATTATGACATCAGAATTATGACATAATACACCACATCCCCTCTCCTTAACAAAAGAGCGAGGTTTTGAGACAAACCAAGACAACCCTCAACACAACCCTTGATGAAGAAATGTCAACACTTAATGTATGACAAGAATGTAACTCGAATCTTACCTAAATGAAGCCCTGGCCAGTAGCAACAAGAAGGTAGACTCAGATAAAACATAGTGTAAACACAATCTTTATCAATAACAGGAGAAGGGTACTCTGCAGGACAGCATGGTTACACTGCAGGACAGCATGGGCATTGACAACCCAAAAACAACAAAGTTTCCCCTGGATAGGGTACACCGCAGAGCAGACTAAATATCTCTGGGAACAAAGGCATGGAGTAGCCATTAAAACTTAAAAACATACTATGGGCGTTGACTACCCAAAGTGAACATATGACCTCCCCTGAAAAGGGTACACCGCAGAGCAGACTAAATATCTCTGGGAACAAAGGCATGGAGTAGCCATTAAAACTTAAAAATCTAATTTGGGCGTTGACTACCAAAAAAAAAAACACATGACCTCCCCTGAAAAAGGGTACACCGCAGAGTAAACAACAAAATCTCTGGGAAAAGGGGCATGGACTAGCCATAAATACTTATGGAACCTACTATGGGTGTTGACTACCCATCAACATCCCCGAACAACCAACCATGACATAGACTACCATAGACACCAACGTCCCTATGAGAGGGTACAGCATAGAGTAAAGACTATAGCCCTGGGACAAGAGGTGGAGTAAGTACTACCTTTAAACACCAAGTACATGGTATAGAATACTCACACCAAAAACACCACCTTTATGTAGGGTCTGACCTCATGGAAGAACATGCACTATAACATGGGCATGGACTACCCACACAAAAATACCTCAGGGTACTAATTAAAATAATATGGACGGGCATGGACTACCCAAAAAAAACACCAAATTACATCCCTAACTTAGAATACAGACAACTCATAGTATTTACTACCTAAAGACACCTTACTATATCTCTAACGTAGAATATAGAATTTTCATATGAGCATAACAGATTTGCTATATCAAAAACACACCACATTCCTGAAAAAAAAAAAACAGTGTTAACTCTAATGCATTCATGAAATAACTGTAACACAAATATATTAATAAATAATGATATTATCTCCGGTGAGCGACCTCTCACCCGGGTTCTGTGTATATTGCTCTCTGTTGACGCTGCTGGGCTCCCTGCAGATCCCATGGACTTCCGTCAGTCAAATAGCGTATAGTCAAATCCATGAGTAAAACGTTTACGTCTCTGTTGCTCCACACTCCTTTCAAAAGAGGCATCATGGTGAAGAGAATGTAGCGATCTTAAATATACACAAGTATGTATATCACCGAAAGGAGAAGACTCATACGGAGTGGCAGCTGTTACCATAGCGACACCAACAAACACAAGATGGCTGCCACGTCAGTCGTAGCGGCGTAAGGAGCGTGAGAGACGTGTCTCCAAAGGACGGCGTCACAGACGTGACAGAGCATGAAGAGAACTTCGCTTCACCAACTCCCCATAGCATTCCAGGGACGTCATCAGATGGACGGCAGACAGAAAGGAGAAAAGATCACAGCAGACCAACCGTCACCCAACGGATAAAGGACGGTGAGTGAAGAAGCACGGCAGGGCAAAACTTGGGAGACAGACGCTGAAGCCGTCCAGGCTTACCCACATTCAGCGCTCAACGAGCAGACTCTGCCCCCAGACTTGTGTATCTGTAGACGCACTGCACACGAAATCAGACACATTCCTCAAATGTGCAGATGTCCGGACAATGGGAGATACACAGGCTCAAGTTGAAGCGGCGCTGTATCTACGCGCTGGTGAAAGCTTTCAAAGCTTAAAAATAACTAGATATATCCTCAGTACTAGTCTCTGATGCAGCCAATTGAGCACCATACATAAATTGCTAGTTCCTGCCTACGCTTGGCTCCTCCCACAGTGTACGAAGGCGAAGGCTAGACGCAATAAAGCATACCACAGGCCTCAAGGAAGAGTAGTGCTGGAAGACTTCCAGCTGACAGAAGCAAGGAGACAGCAGGCATAACAAAACAAAGGCTCAGGTTGTAGGCTGAAGACTAGACTAGACTCAAACAAGAATTAAGGTAATGACATGCGCCCAGGGTGCAGGCTGTCCAGGTGGCACAGGACACTGGTGGGGTCAGCTGGGCGTTACCTTTTGTGTAGATGTGATTTTCATAAAGTCCTTAGTTCCTTTCTTTAGTTGTCCTTTCTCCTCAGTGCACGCAGAGGTTCATCCTTCTTAAGAAACGTCGCCAAACTGTAGTAAAGGAAGTTCAGGAGTCCACTTGATAGGTTAAGATCCTTTATTCAGGTTCCTTCCAGGTTAGACAGATAGATTACTTTATAATGTAGATAGATAGGAAAACCCCACCAGGAGCTCGCTGTTGGTAGCTCAGCCTCAGGTGACCAACTGCCACAACAGGGAATAGAGAGGTACAATCAACTAGAGAGACACCCTGGCATTCTATGATGTCATAAGTATAGTAGTATTGTCTAGCCAGAGAGGAACAGTGAAGATAGTGTTTACTACACTAGTCATGTATTTAAGAGCAGGAGGTAGTGCCTCTCTGCCAGATGTCAGCCATGTGCAGACAACTAAGTATGACACTTTCACTTTCCAAGATTTGAGAAGCTTGTGTGTTGTCAGAAAGTTAAGACAAGGACAGAGTCCAACCACCCAGCACCTAGTAAATCTTTTATTTGCAGCTGGCTTAGAAAAAGCATCAGACCCAGAGGCACATGGTAGCAGGGAGGGGGGCCATCCTTCATCAGAAGAGGATCCTAGTGGGAGAGCCCCACTGGTCTTTGAAGATGAGGATGCTGACCAGGATGAGGTTGATGAACCTAACCTGGGAAACACAGGACTACCTGAGGGTTGAGATGGCCTAGAAAGGCCTCCCTCTATCCCTCCACGTAGGCCTAATGGTGAGCACAGAAGACACAGATCTCTATCTGATGAATCTGAACATTCTGACTCATCAGTAGGGTCCAATGCCTCTGCTCAAAGGATAATGACTTCCTCTCAGAGAAGAGAGCACAAAGCTAGAATGAAAGAAGTCAAGCTTAGGATCAAGAGGCAAGAAATTGCCCTTGCCAAAGAGACCCTAGCTCTTGAAAGAGAGAAGAAATTGTGTGGGCTAGAGCCCACTGGTGGCAGCAACAACCCTAGTGGTAGGGAAAGGTCTCATGACCATAGAAACCTGAACAAAAGTGTCCCTCCCTAGCAGATTGGGGATGACATCCATAAGTGGATAACTGCTTTGGAGAGGGCCTGCAAAGTACAGCAGGTACCCCAGAGTCAGTGGGCAGCAATTTTGTTGCTCTCCTTTGCAGACAAAGGCAGAGACAAGCTCCTCACTGTTAGAGAAGAGGATTCTGACAACTACAATGTCCTGAAGAGTGCTCTGATAGATGGGTGTGGCCTAACCACTGAGCAGTACAGGTTGTTGATCAGAGAGACCCAGAAGACACAGACTCAGGAGGACTGGACAGATTGTGTGGATTGTGCTACTAAGGCTCTGGAAGGCTGGTTACTGGGCAGTAAAGTAAGTGACTATACAGAATTGTATAACCTTATAAAAAGAGAGAACAGATTCTTAATAATTGTCAGAACCAGTTATTGCATCAACACCTGGTTGACTCTGTTTTTTTAAATATTTGTTTTATTGATTACCTGGTACAGATCATCGAAAACAATATACAATAGTCATAAAACCACTATACATGTATCACAAAGGTAAAAAAGACAGATATAAATTAATTAATTTACCAAGATATACAAATACATAAGCAATACGAGAGTTCATCTAAGTCAAAGGTCAAATCAATAAAATCAGATAACACCTCATAAAATCCCGATTTAATAATATAGGCAAGAATCTCTCCAGTTTTTTAACGGGGCCCATAGGTTTTGCCCTAGTTCTCTCATTCTCCTACCTCTTCCCCTATATAGGGCTGCCTCAATAGTATGAATCCCTAACAGGCAAGAGAGCCACATCTGAAAGGAGGGGGCCGCAGTATCCTTCCAGCCTGCTGCCAGAATAATCCGGAGGATCGCCATCGACATCAAAACAAACGCTTCTTCCTCCTTATTCAGATTTAAGTTGCTATCATGCCCTAGGATCATTAGGGTAGGGGGTAGGATGATCTTGAGACCTAGCAGCCCCTCCCAAAATGTCTGGATATTAATAAAAATCTCTGATAACTTTTGGCAGTGATAAAACATGTGGGCAAGATCAGCTGACCCCTCAGAGCATCTAGGACATTTGTCATCTTCCCTCTTGCCCCACCCAAATAGCTTAGCCGGGGTAAAATATAAATTGAATACCGTCTTATAATGCTGGGCTCTCAAATTCGTAGAGCGGAACCATTTCCCAGATAATTGGAGAGCCTTGTTTAGGTCAACGCCTGGGTCCCCTAATTTCACCATCCAAGCTGTTTCGATTTTATCCACATCATCTTGGAGAGTTGAAATTAGGGCTTTATAGATCGGCTTAATTTTAACACCCCCACCCAAAACATACTCCAACACATTGTTTTTACCCACTGGAGTGGTGGGTGGTCTGATCCTTAATAGCGTTTGGTGTATCTGCAGAAATTTAAAGCCTTGCGAAGCCGAAATTCCAAATTTTCTCTGAATCTCATTAAAACTCAGCATCGTACTTCCACCAAACAGAACTCCCAATCTTCTGATTCCTTGGCCCTCCCACAATCCCCAAAGTCTATCCATACTAAAAGATGGAAACAAGCTAGAGTTCCAGAGTGGGGTATAATAATTAATTTTCGGGATTCCCATATGCTTCTGGATACATTTCCAGACCCTCCAGGCGCTTTCCAATATCTTATATCGTTTTTTATTAAAATAGTGTTTGTCCATTTTACGCACAAGACACCGGTAGCTTCCTTGCCTAGCAGCAGCTCAAAAATGGAAGGGGGGAATCTTAACCCTAAAGAAGAGTCATACACACTTGATATGCCATCTAATAAGATAGCCAACTGACTGAAACAGCAGCTCAACATATAAAATCTAATATTAGGAGCCGCTAACCCACCCTTATCCGATGGAAGTGAGAGATACTTCATAGACCTTTTAATTTTCCCATATTGCCAGATTAAATTCGCAAAGGCTGCCTCTATAGATTTAAGCACTTCCTCCCCAACCACCAATGGGATAGTACGAAAAAGGTACAATATCTTGGAGAACATGGTCATCTTAATGACATTAACTCTGCCTATTGTAGACAGGTGTATACAATCGATTCTTTTTAACTCTGCCGTAATTGACTTAAGTGCTGGCGAGTAATTTTCCTTAAGAATTAAATCTATCTTGGAATTGATCCTAACACCCAAATATACTGCTGACTCCAAATATCTACCGTCCCGCTTTTGGAATATTATTTGAGCAAATTATCTGGCTTTTTGATTCATTGAGATGGTATCCTGAATATTGACCAAATCCCTGTTAGGGCCGCCATTGCCTGCTCTGGGTCTGGCGTTATTATGGCCAGATCATCTGCATACGCCAATAATTTGGTTTCAACCCCATTGCACACCACTGGATTAATACTCTCACAGTCTAAGATCTTTCTAACCAGAGGGTCGATGTACAGAGCGAATAAAATTGGCGAGCAGGGACACCCCTGCCGGGTCCCTCGAGATATGTTAATTTCCTCAGAAGTACCACCCATTAGTTGGATTTTTGCTACTGGCTCGACATACATGGCTTTTATAGCCCTCAAAATATTAGGGCCAAAGCCCCTCTGCTCCAATACCCCCCATAAATAGCTCCAGGTGACACGATCGAAGGCCTTTTCCGCGTCCAGAAGGATCATGGCGATCCGACCCCCCACAGCAGCCTGGGCATCAAATAGCGTGATCGCCCGCCTAATGTGATCCATGGTGTCACGACCTGGTACAAAACTGTGCTGCCATGGGGAGACTAGACCACCAATGATCCCTCCCAGCCTCTTGGCCAAGACCTTCGCATAAATTTTGGTGTACGCATTTTTGAGGGATATTGGGCGATAAGAGCCTGGTTCTTCCTTATCCTTGCCCTTCGTATGAAAGACAACAATATTGGTACTTTTCCAGGACTCAGGAACAATTCCAGAGCACATTATGCCATTAAATAAATCCAACATAAGCGGAGCTAACACATCCTGCAGGCACTTGTATACCTCAATAGGAATGTTATCAGGCCCTGTAGCCTTCCCAGCCGCCAGATCTTGCAGAGCTTCTTCCACTTCACTTATGATCATGTCGCCCTCGAGCGTTAATTTATCCTGATCTGATAGTTTATGACCAATATCACCCTGCTCCACACCTGCCGATGCTGCCCTGTCCTCCTCGCTGTATAGATGTTGATAGAAGTTCTTAAACACCCTGGGGCAGATTTCCAATAACTGGCGCATCCCTGCATTTCAGCAGGGATACGCCAGGTATTGTACGCCGCAGCTCCACCATCCTGGATGCGCCGCATTAACAATGTGGCGCACCATGGGGAAAAAACGGCACAGATGCGTAACGCATCTGTGCCGTAAAAGCGGCGCATTGCTGGAGATTCATAGCAAGCGCGACGCAGCTCCAGCAAGGCCCAGGGGTGCCCCATCTCCCCAATGCTGCTTCAATCCTTAAGCCTGCTTCAAGCAGGCACAGGGTTTTGACGCAGCATGGGCCCCAAAGTGACTGAGTGTAATCTTGTAGATTTCACTCAGCCACTTTGGGAGGCGTTCTTGTGCCGGAACGCCCCCCCCCCCCGCGCGCAGGAACGCCTCCTTCTGGCGCAGGGCTGTACAACGTGACGGATCTGGGAGATGCGTCACGTTGTAAATACCCCGCACCATGGCGCATCTTTTGCGCCGCCGCTGCGTCACAAAAGTGACACAACGGTAGCGTAAAAGAGGCGCAGGGGGCTTGTAAATCTGCCCCCCTACGAATATCAGCTGGTTCTACAAACTCCTAATCCCCTTCATGGATTTTAGAGATAACATTCCTACTGAATCCCTGCCTGATTTTTCAATGCCAGAAGCTTCCCGGTCTGCTCCCCCATTTCATACATTTCGCCCCTGGGCACCTGGTATTCTTCTGCATTTTCTGTGCTATCCATTTATTTAGATCAGCCTTAATAGACAAAAATGTTTAAAGGCTTTGATCGGTCTCATTTCCCCCTATAATATCCCTCAGATGTAGCTCCTCCGTCACCATAAGCTGCCCTACCAATTTCTCATGTTCTTTCCGGTCTACTTTCCTCTGCATGGCAGAGAAGCTAATCGTCTCCCCCCTTAATGCCGACTTAAAAGCATCCCAGACACAACTGTGGGAGGCACTGAACCAATTAGCATCAAAAAATTCTCCAGCCCATTTTTTAGGTGCTCTATAAATTTAGGGTTAACCAAGAGTCTCCTCTAAAATGTCCATCTGGAGCTAACCTTCGGGGTTTTATCCACTCCATATAATAAAACCAAAGGATTATGATCCAAGATGAGTTTCGGAAGTTTTTTAATCCCCACCATCAACAGCTCCGAAGATGAAATAAGAAAGTAATCTAATTTAGTATATTTCTTATGCGGGTGTGAGAAATATGTAAACCCTGGATCATGTTGCTCTTTATGCCCACAAACATCTATTAAACTGTACGACCCAATCAGAGAACACAAAGCTTTATAAACCCTGGGCTCGCTTCCCCTATAAATTCTAGTCCCGTCACTCTCCATGAGATCTGCAGAGATATTAAAATCCCCGCAGCAAATGAGGAGGGATACCCAATTCGCTAATTCTATTTCTAGATTGTCAAACAGCTCTGGGTCATCCTGATTGGATCCATAGATTACGCACAGTGTTACCCCAATCTTAAGTTCAACGAATACCCATCGCCCGAGGGATCTGCTAGACAACGGCCAATGCCACATAGACATGGTTTCCCCAGGATTGCCACCCCTCTTATAGTAGATGTCTGGGTAGAGCATGCCAGCATGTCAAAACCTTTGATATTTAGTAGATTTGTTTTGCCCACGGAAGGTGGGTCTCCTGTAGACAAATTACATCACCCTCCCTAGCTTATTACGTCCCTCCATCCCACTGGGACGCTTAGACAAAAGTCTGTGCATGTGATGTATGCTGTGTAAGTGGGCAGTGGCTACATCTCCGTAAATATCTATCCCTATAACACCCTTAAATCTTCAAAAAGAAAAAACTATATCAAACCTAACCCAATTAAGAAAAACCCTCACAACTAGCTCCTATCTACAACACCTATCCCCCACCCTACCCATTAGCCTTATATATAATCCAACATGGTACCATTTCCCCTTCCCCATCACACCCTCCTCAACATAGCAAAAAGATCCATAGAACAACTCTATTTCCCTAAGGAGTCCAACTTCTCTTTATCTTTTAGTCTCTGAAAAGTCGGTAAATCATTCTTTATTTAGCAAGGGAGTCCAGATATTCTTTGGCTTTAATCTCTGACGCAAAGAATAATGTGGTACCATTATTTATCACTTTCAATTGCGCTGGGTTGACCAGGTATACCTGAATTTTCTTGTCTAAAAACGGTTTTATGAGTTGTCTCAACCTCCAGTGCCTCTCCACTGTTACATGACAGAAGTTGGGCGGGACGAAGAAAGAGACCCAATCGCTTAATCTATTGGCATCCGGCCTTGCTTTATCATAGATCGCTTGACGCAAGAGGAAGTTTCCCAAAAAAATAGTAGGGCCCGGGGTCTGTCAACCTCTTTTGCCGGTGCTCAAAGTTTTAGCGGAATGCGATGAGCCCTTTGGATCTCTTCCACCCAGTTCCATTCTGACAATTCTGGGAAGGCCACTTTAAAAAGGTCGATTACATAACGTCTGGCATCAGACCCTTCGAGACCCTCATGCACGCCCAGCACTCGAAGATTATTTGGTCTCTGTCTTTTCTCGGACTCTTCGAGTTTCCACGGAATGTCTTTAATTTGAGCACCCTAAGCCTCCACCAATGATACAGCATTAGATGTGTCTGCTTCTGTCCCGACAATCCTTTCCTCCAAATCGCCTAGATTTGAAAATGCCTTGGACAACTTTCTCACAACCCCCTGCATTTTCCTCATTCCCGCCTGGCCTTTCCGGCTATCTTGTCTAGTTTCCTCTCTGCGAGCCAGGATGGCTTGATGTTTTATGTCCTGAGTAGGGGGGGAGCACCTTCCTCTATCATAGGTACCTTCCTTGGAGCACCTGTGAGAGTGGTAACTGATGAATGATCCCAGGTCCGCTCACTCCTCCCCTTATTGTGGACCTCCTTATTCTGGATGCCTTTCTGCTGCGCAGATTTTACGGCTGTTAGAGGAAGCTCACCCTCGCTATCCTCCCATCTGACTCCAGGTTACTGCCCCCTTGAGATGTGCTCAATATGTTGTCAGACCATTCTGCTCTTTCAGATTGAGACAAGAAGCAATCACTTGGCTCTTTTTCTATCTCATCTCTGTCATTTTCCCCTGCTAACTCAACTGAGGTATTCACTATAGAGCCGGATAGGGGCTGAATACCAGATTCCTGGGCCTGGGGATGTCCGATATTCTGTACCTCCAGTCTGTTGTTCACAGAACTTTCAACACTCTCCCCCTTAATATTGCTCACAAAGCCTCGGTCCATGGCCTCCTGTTGTGCTAAAGATATAGAATTAGGGGACAATCCGCTTGTTCCTACCGATGTCTCCATGAGGGTATTCACGGGGGGGGAGGGGCAGACCGCTGCCTGTCGCTCTATTCTTTTCCCCACTGTCGCCCTCGATACTGCCTTGTAACGGTACCTCCTGGGTGGCTGCTTGGCTCACCTCGTCAGATTGAGTACTGCTCCTGTTGTCCCCAGCGCCGCTACCCAGCCCCAGAGACGCTGAGTCCTTCACTTCAACAACTGAGGGACCCGCCGGCCGGCTCTTTGACAAGACTCCACCTCTTCCCCTTCTGAGTGTCAGCAGGTCCGGGTAGAGAAGTTTGTTTGTTAGCGGCGAGGAGCTCTCTCCTCCGTCTCTTCCCTCGATCACCTGGACAAGAAACTCTGGCAGGTATTCCTTAATTAGGTGTTTAAGAGAGTGTGAAGCTACGCCTAAGCGGAGGGCTCCCAGAACATCGCGTCGATATAGAATCTGGAACAGGGGGGAATCGGGGGCGATAGTGGGGAGGGGTAGGTAGAGTCTACTATATCGGTTTCTCCTTCAGGTATTGCATTTAGCACAGGGTCATAACCTCGAACCTATCGCCACGGCCTACTAGCTCAGCAGTCAACCGCTATGCGGCCGCCATCTTGTCCCCAACACCTGGTTGACTCTGATTTGACCTCTCCACAAGAATTGGGTAAGGGGCAGACAAATGGGTCAGAACCAGGGTGAAGCAGAAGGTACAGAACCAAGGTGGTGACCAGAAGAAGCAAGACCAAAAGAGTAGGGAGAAAGCAAAAGACCAGAAGTCATCTCAAGGTCCACAAAAAGCTTCTAATGGTGGGGGTTCCCAACAATCCAAAAAGAAAGAAGGTCCTAAGGAACCCTGGTGCAAATTTTGTAAAGTAAATTCTCACTGGACCAGTGATTGCACCAAAAAGGAGACAGCTCCAGCCACCATTGCCCCTAAGGCACCTGTTCCCCCTAGTTCAGCTCCAAGTGGTGGTTCTCAACAGAAGGGTGTAGTAGGGTTAACCCTGGGAACTGAGATGGATTCTGGCCTAGTCAGAATACCAACTCAAGCTGTTTTGATCTATGATGGGGACATAGCCATGTCCTCTAATGGGAAAACAACCTTTACAACGCACTACCATTACAACAAAACTTTTACAACGCAACATCCATTACAACGCATGCTATTACAACGCAACCATTACAACGCATTACGCTACAATGCAGACCACTACAACGCATGTAATTACAACACTGTCATTACAACGCATACCATTACAACGCATAGCATTACAACACATAGTACCTTTACACTATCCAACACTTACCCTACTGTTGCACCCCCTGGAGTTAGAATAGTAATTTTTACCCCTACACTATCCAACACTTACCCTACTATTGCACCCCCTGAAGGTAGAATAGTAATTTTTACCCCTACACTATCCAACACTTACCCTACTGTTGCACCCCCCTGGAGTTAGAATAGTAATTTTTACCCCAACACTATCCAATACTTACCATACATGCAATGTAATGTTGTGCGTTGTAATGGTATGCGTTGTAAAGGTAGTATGCGTTGTTATGGAATGCGTTGTAAAGGTAGTTTTTAAAAATTCGTTGTAATGACATGCATTGTAATGGAATGCGTTGTAATGGATGTTGCGTTGTAAAAAATGTGTTGTAAAGCTATGCGTTTTAAAAGTATGCATTGTAACGTCATACATTCCCTCTACTGTGAGTCCCAATTACTTGGGCAAGTACAGACAAACTCCTTTAATTAATGATACAGTGGCTCAGGCCTACAGGGACACATGTGCTAGTGTCGCAATGGTGACACCCAGCTTTGTGGACCCTGGACAGTTCATACTAGGTGAAAATTACCTAGTGACCAATGCTAGCAATGTCACTACCACACACAGTATGGCAGTTGTTAATTTCTCCTGGGGAGGGGTAACTGGCCTAAAGTAGGTTCTTGTTAGCTCAGACCTCCCGGTAGAATGTTTGCTTGGCAATGACCTAGAGACTTCAGCCTGGTCTGAAGTGGAGTATAGGACACATGCAGAAATGTTAGGCATCTCAGCACATGTGCTTGCTGTGACTAGGTCACAGGTCAAAAATTGCAACACTGAACAGGCACTGGATTCTGGAATAATCGACCAGTTGCCTACCAGGCAGAGAAGCAGTAGGGTTAAGGCAGTGCATTCCCCCTTGCCTCGGGAAGAGGATCAGCCTTCTGAGGAATCTGATTGTGAGCCTGAAGAAGGAACTGTCCCGGAAGAGCTTGAGCCTGATCTGGTTGAGTTTCTTGGGACCGGGGGACCTTCAATGGCAGATCTGAGGCAGGCGCAGTTGGACTGCCCTTCTCTTGAACCCCTCAGCCAGCAAGCTACTGCTGAGGCTGCAGGGAATGCTAGGTTTACTGGGATGAAGGGCTCCTGTATTCAGAGGCTAGAGACCCCAAGCCTGGAGCTTCCAGGAGGTTGGTCATACCTTTGGCATTCAGGGGCTTCCTTTTGACACTAGCCCATGAGATTCCCCTTGCAGGACATATTGGCCAGAACAAGACATGGGACAGGCTTGTCCCTCACTTTCACTGGCCTCACATGTCAGAAGACACCAAGAAGTTTTGTTGCCTCTGTGTCACCTGCCAAGCCAATGGCAAATCAGGTGGCACTACAAAGGCCCCTCTTATACCACTACCTGTGGTGGGTTTTTCCTTTGAACGTGTAGGGATTGACATTGTTGGACCAATGGATCCCCAAACAGCCTCTGGGCACAGGTTTATTCTGGTGGTAGTGGATCATGCCACCAGATACCTAGAAGTTTTCCACTTAGGACCACTACAGCACCTGTTATGGCAAGATCCCTTTTGGGAGTTTTCTCAAGAGTGGGTTTCCCTACGGAGGTTGTATCAGACAGAGGTGCAAACTTCATGTCTAGTTACCTGACTGCAATGTGGAAGGAGTGTGGAGTGAACTATAAGTTCACCACACCCTATCACCCACAATGCAATGGTCTAGTTGAAAGATTCCACAAGACCTTAAATGGCATGATTAAGGGTCTCCCTGAAAAATTCAGGCGGAGATGGGACATCCTGCTGCCCTGCCTTTTCTTTGCCTACAGAGAGGTCCCACAAAAGGGGGTTGGCTACAGCCCTTTTGAACTTTTGTTTGGGCATCCTGTAAAAGGACTCCTTTCTCTGGTGAAGGAAGGATGGGAGTTACCTCTCAAACTTCCCAAACAAGACAATGTAGACTATGTACTTGGCCTCCGCTCCAGGATGGCTGAGTACATGAAAAAGGCATCCAAAAGCCTTGAGGCTAGTCAGGAATTGCAAAAGGCCTGGCATGACCAAAAGGCTGTACTGACTGTTTACCAGCCAGGACAGAAAGTGTGGGTGTTGGAGCCTGTGGCCCCAGAAGCTCTCCAAGACAAGTGGAGTGGACCCCACACTATTGTTGAACAGAAGGGAGAAGTCACCTATCTGGTTCACCTTGGAACTCCCAGGAGCCCCCACTAGGTGCTTCATGTCAACAGACTGAAACCATATGTTCACAAGGCAGACATTGGCTTGCTCATGGCTACTGATGAAGGACAGGAGGAAGAGAGTGACCCTCTCCCGGACCTGTTCTCTCAGAACCCTGACAATGGGTCAATTGATGGTATAGCCTTGGCAGGCAGCCTCACTGATCAGCAGCAGAGGGCCTGCAGACAAGTTCTGCAGGCATACAGACATATTAATTAATTAATTAATAAAGTTCAGGAGATCTATAAGTCACTGGACACTAGAATGCCCGCCCCGACCCCTGGCCAAGCGATGTATCCACCTGACTCCCTGGACCATCTGCAAACCCTGCCCCCAATACTCATAAGGATCTCGATTTCCTGGCCACAAAGGTGAAGTCTGGGTCCCCCGATGATCCTGTTAAACCTGACACCTTTCGACTTCTACGGGATTCTATCTTGGTTGAGGGGCGGGAACTGATCAATAGATCACTTCTGTCATCCACTATTACCAAGTCATGGAAACATGCCATAGTTATCCCCCTGCTAAAGAAGCCGACTCTGGACCCTTCTCGCCCAGAAAGCTTTAGACCCATCTCCCTCCTGCCGTACCTGGCCAAGGTGATGGAAGCCCATGTGCATTCCATCTTGACCAGCTACCTAGAAACTAATGGGATCCTGGACGAGTCGCAAAATGGCTTCAGAGCGAAACATATTACGGAGTCAGCCTTACTGGCAGTCACGGAACAACTGAGGGCCTCACAAGATCTGGGGAACACCTCAGCTCTCATACTGCTTGATTTAAGCGCAGCATTCGACACGGTCTCTCACGAGATTTTGCTCAAACGTCTCGGGGAGATCGGAGTCAGAGATGGGGCCCTCGCCTGGTTCGCATCATTTCTATCGGACCGTTCCTTTCAGATACATGCTCCTCCTTACTTATCTAGCAGGCTACCTCTCAACTGCGAGGTCCCAAAGGGCTCGGCCCTCAGCCCCACGCTGTTTAACGTGTACGTCCGCCCCCTGGCCCTTCTGGCCAGGGAACGTAAGATCAAAATGATCTCTTATGCGGACGAAAGGCAGATTATCTTCACTTTCCCTAATGACTCCTCGCCTGACTAGGCCAAATTTCATGAAGACGTTCTGGCCATCTCAAACTGGATGTTGGATAATTATCTCCAGCTAAATTCCTCCAAAACGAAGGTACTCCTGATGGGACGTAACCTACAGAAGTGGGACCATCAGTGGTGGCCCCCGGCTATGGGTCTCCCCCTAAACCAAAGGAGGTTGTGAAGAATCTGGGTGTCCTAATTAACAACGCACTTTCTTTTGAGTCGCATGCAAAAAAGGTTGCTGGTACCTGTTTCGGCCGTCTACGCTGCATCAAACCTATCTTGGGCTTCTTTGAGCCACCTACCCAGCAAGTTATAGTCCAGTCCTTGGTCCTATCCCACCTAGACTACTGTAATGGACTACTGCTGGGTACCAACTAGTCAGTCACCAAAAGACTCCAGAGGGTTCAAAACGCAGCTGCCTGCACTCTCTTTTCCCTACCCAAACACTGCCACACCTCACACCTCCTCCGCCGGCTTCACTGGCTGCCGGTGAAACAAAGAATTGAATTCAAGACCCTTTGCTTAACCCATAAAATTCTACACGGCCAGGGCCCCCAAATACTGCATGGACTTTGCACCCACTATATTCCCACCCGGGCCCTGCGCTCTACTGACCTCCATCGTGCCTGTACCATTAGGGTACGCAGGAGCAGAGTTGGCGGCCGTTCTTTCAGGTCTCTTGCCCCTGCTCTTTAGAATTCCATCCCCGTTGAGGCATGTGCTATACAAAATCATTGGCTTTTCCGAAAATACATTAAAACCTGGCTGTTCGCCTCCATCTAGACGGCTGACCCTTCGGCTGTCTCACAGTACTTTCTCTGTTGCCTCCGCGCTGTGACCCCTGGTTTGGTTTTGTCTGCAAGCGCTGGGACGCCCTGATGTTGGGGTAGCCATGCGCTATATAAGTAAACTTAACATAACATAACATAACATATCTTTTCACTGACTCCAAGTCAGACTACCTGGTGCACTCATTAAGTGGACACTGGGGACAGTCTGCCTGTTAAAAGTAAGATTTACAGGCAACCTGATCATGTCAGGGACTGTATCAGGACAGAGGTCCAAAAGATGTTGGAGTTGGGAGTCATTGAAGCTTCAGAGAGCCCTTGGGCCAGTCCAGTAGTCCTTGTGCCAAAACCTTACACCCAGGGTGGTAAGAGAGTGAAGAGGTTTGGTGTGGACTACAGAGGTCTCGATGCTGTCACTAGGACAGATGCCCATCCAATACCCAGGGCAGATGAGCTCATAGACAGGTTGACATCTGCCAAATTTCTGAGCACATTTGACCTGACAGCTGGCTACTGGAAGATCAGACTAGCTGATGATCCAAAGCCAAAGACAGCATTTTCAACCCCTGGTGGACATTATCAGTTTGTGGTAATGCCCTTTGGTCTGAAAAATGCACCTGCCACATTTCAATGGTTGGTGAAAAAAGTCCTCTCAAGCCTGGATGACTACTGTGCAGTTTATCTAGATGATATTGCTGTCTTTAGCTCCACCTGGAAAGATCACCTGATCCACCTGAAAAATGTTTTGGAGGCCCTGCAAAAGGCAGGCCCAACTATCAATGCTACCAAGTGCCAGATAGGGCATAGTCAGGTTGTATACCTGGGCTACCTTGTAGGTGGAGGCCAGGTCCAACCATTGCAGAGCAAAATCTGGACGATAATGGACTGGACTGCTCCAACCACCCAGACTCAGGTCAGTGTTTCTTGGGCATGACTGGGTATTACAGGAACTTTGTCAAGGGGTATGGTTCCATTGTGAAACCCCTTAATGACTTAACTTCCAAGAAAATGCCTAAGAAAGTTCAGTGGATAGTCAGCTGTCAAAAGGCATTTGATGACCTGAAGCAGGCCATGTGCACTGCACCAATTCTGCAAAGTCCAGACTACTCCAAATAATTCATTGTTCAAACAGTTGCTTCTGAGTTGGGGGTAGGGGCTGTGCTATCACAAATGAGTAAAGAAGGTCAAGACCAGCCAGTAGCTTTTATAAGCAGAAAGCTGACCCCTAGAGAGAAACGTTGGTCAGCTATTGAGAGGGAGGCCTTTGCTGTGGTTTGGGCACTGAAGAAGCTGAGGCCATACTTGCTTGGTATTCACTTCAAAGCTCAGACCGACCATAAGCACCTATTGTGGCTAAAACAGATGTAGGGTGAAAATCCCAAACTGCTCAGATGGTCCATTTCCCTACAGGGGATGGACTTTACAGTGGAACATAGACCTGGGAGTAACCATGCCAGTGAAGATGGGCTCTCCAAATATTTCCACTTAGAACATGAAGACTCAACTGGTCAAGGTTGGTTTAATGTCCCTGTGTTTGGGGGGGGGGGTAGTTGGGTAGGAGAGTAGGGTCCGCTTCCTATGGTTACCCCC
Organism: Lissotriton vulgaris; assembly: GCF_964263255.1. Lineage (NCBI taxonomy): Eukaryota > Metazoa > Chordata > Amphibia > Caudata > Salamandridae > Lissotriton > Lissotriton vulgaris. The sequence goes on from NW_028244704.1 coordinate 31,396, forward strand.
ACTTTTTGCTGTGATTCTCTGGTTTATCGACTGTAGTCTGGCAGTGGCCCTGCTAATCAGGCCCACAGCCTAGATGTTCTCTCTCTAAATTGATACCATGTACTTTAGGTACATACCAGATTGGTTACTGGGCCCCCCTTGTGAGCCCCTATATAGTGTACCCTAGGTACCCAGGGTATACGTGCGCCCTAGGCCTACCAGGGGCTGCAGCATGTATTGTGCCACCCCTGGTTTGCCTTCCAAACTGACACCACAGTTCTGTTCACACAGCCTGGGTAAGGCGGTGTAATCACCCCTTACTTACATATAGTATACCTATATCTATATACCTATATAGACACATATACACCTATAAGTCACTCCTATGGCAGGCCTTGACAATTATGGAGGCAGAGTCCTTGGTTTTATGTGAGAGGGTGCCCTAGCATGAGCTGAGCCCCTCTGCAGTTTTATGAACCATCTCCTTATAACTGTTCTATGATATAGCCATACCATATACTCTTAAGTGCATTATAATCCTCGCTGTTAATGCTAACTTTGGTTTAGCTTTGTCAAAACATGTTGTGTAAGGTGTCAAACACTTTGGAATACTACCCGCCCCCCGCCAGTCCTGGCAGCTGGGGTAGCATTCCACCCTTCTAGAGGGAGAAGACATGTAGTTACTGGTAAACCCAGTTCAAGTTAAACAGAGCCTCAGCATCACAAAATGGATGCTGCTGACACAGACACGATTCTGCTGATGGACAAAACTCCAGCAGGGGAGGCCTTGACAATAGTTTTCCTGTCCAGGGAGGTGCTAGCACCTCCCCAGACAGGCTATAGTGTATTGAGGCAGGGAGGGCTGCATTCAGTGAATGCTTTCCAGACACTGCCTGGGGCACACGCAGTGCTCCTATCATTTCCCAGTTCAAACAGGTTGCTGGGGCACTCTGCCCCAGCTCTGGCACGAAACTGGACAAAGGGAAAGGAGTGTGACCACCCCCTTCCCAGGTCCACCCATAGGAGGGACCTTAAAGGTAGTCCAGCCCCTAAACTTAGTATAAGTTTAGGAACCCAGTCCCTAGGACTTTACATCACCCTGGACAAAACTCTGAAACATATAACATGGACCATCGGCATTTCATTTCGACTGGAAGATGGAAGACATCTCCCTTGTGGTCAAGGAGTGACCACCCTGTTCAAACAGGCACCAACAGTGACTTTGCCGGTCTGCATTTTTGAGGCTCCCACCGGATCCCAAAGAATCTGCGACACAGACATGGTCTTCCAGACATCTCTGACCCCGACCTTCTCTCACAGCAAAGCTGAGACCCATGCGGACACGAGAGATGCGGGACTGGAACTCCTGGACGTCCTACATTTTGCAAGCTGCATCCACTTCACGAGGTATCTCGAAGTTGTGCATTGGGGTGCTTGATGCCCTAGACCCGAGCACCATTTGCACCGAAGCTCAGAGGCCTCCACTCTAAGAGTGTCCCGTGGGCCCCGCTTTTGCATTTCAGCTTGACGCGTCTTCCCGGTTCCTTGCCCATTGGCTAGTGAACCCCCCAAGGACTTCATTTTGAATATATCTTGCTTTCCTGGTTGCTCCAGGCTTGCTCCAGCTTTCCTATAAAGGAGAAGTGCCACAGACCTTGCTGGTCTGCAACAAAGCCAATCTCGAAATCCTGCGTGGATTGCGTTTCCTAAGGCTTGTTGGGTCCAATCCAGATACCGATACCGCAGTCCACTAGATCCTTTGTGGGACAGCTCCAATCCAGCTTCTGGTTGTCATTGACGCCTCCTGGACCTCATGGCTGAAGAGACAAGCTTCACCTTTTTCACCTGAAATCACCCAACATTGGCTGGCAGATTTCCATTGCCATCCTGGTCACTGGCAAGTGGCCCAGACTCTGTCCCTTCTGCTTTCAGGTTATTCAGATCTTCTATGCACCCTTGGATCCACCCGGACACTTTTCCTCTGGTCGCCTGTAGCCTTTCTTTGCAACTCTCCATTGAAATTGATGACGAAACCTGACATCAAAAGACACCTATGCACCCGGCTTCCGTGGGTGAGGTAACACGAGTTCTCTGGTAGTCTTGAGGGTATTGGCCCTCATAGTGTCTAAGTCTTAAGGGATCCTCCGTAGTCCATCCGGAAGTATCCTTAAATTGTAAAATTGTAACTAGTTTGTTTCCCATAGAAAGTCAATGGTAACCCGCGGCTGTGTTTAGACACTGCACGCGTCTCCCATGGGCCTCCTACTTCCTAATTTTTGGTTGTCTAGAGTAGCTCCAGCGATTCCACCGGCCGCGGGCCTGCTTTCTAATTCTCATGTGGTTCTTATACCACTATTTTAGTATATGGTTCGTGAGGTCCCTAGGGCAAAACGTATACTGTGCAACTTATCGTATGCTAATAAAGTAACTTGTATTGTACTTTTACCTCTAACCTCATAAAGAGTGCAGAGGGGTTGTGTTTAGAATAAATAAATATATATTTGGTACTCAAGAGATTATAATTGGTAAAACAACTTGCTTAATGCGCTCTCTGAAGTCTTAGCCTGATGACTACTGGTCAATGCTACCACTAGGATAGCTTTCTATAAGGTTGACTTTACAACCACCATCAATAAGGGTCAATTAGACTGGTGCAAGGTACCCACTAGAACTAGTGGACATCATATGCCAGGCTAACTTCTCACACAGTGGGCCCGATTCACAAATGAAAGTGAGAAGACTGTCTAACTTTATGACTTTCCGTATTCACCAAGAGCATTTACGAGTAGCAAAATTAGACTTTTTTCTTAGATAAACTTAAGTTTGTTGTATTTCTATCTAGGACCCTAATTCGATATTCCCGATTCATGCCCTTATGTGGTTATAACAAATCATATCCTTATAGAGGCATAGGAATCATATCCATATTCAGTAATAGCCCCTGCAGTCCAAAACACATCAAGGATACTCCCATAGACTCCTAGAAAGCACAACGCGTTCTTTAAAAAAAAAAACAAGCCTCCAGCAGCCCGGGAAAACCCCCTGCTTTTGTTTTGATTTGCACAACAACCCCTGAAGTCCAGAAAGAACTGTTAGTTCCTAGTGACTTCTTATGTCCAACCTTACGTCAAACCGGGCACCTTTCAGGTATAAATATACCAACGTTGCCTTAAGCAAACACACGGTGGTGGGGAGCAGAGCCACGTTCTACTTGCCCAGCTGTTATGAGAGCCGACAGAAACCGCCCCTCCCCTTAACGCACTGAGAGAGACGCTGTCTTTTTCTCCAGCCGAGAAATTCCAGCTCCGGTGTTTCCAAGTCACCCTCGCGGGTTGCTGGGAGATCGAGTCCTGAGAAGCGAGATACAAGACCTCCTTCATTCTATAACCAAGGTACGGAGCTGATTAAAACCTTAGAGAGAATTCTTGATTCCGATACTTGGGAAAACTTAACTTAAAAACTGCAAACTTACTTACTCCTTCCCACGTATTAGGCTTAGGTCAGGTACACTGGGGTAGGCGTATCTAGAAGCACCAGTTGAGTTCGTTAGTCAATGTTTTTATGTATGTATATATTTTATCCATTGTAAAGTATCATATGGCTAAGAAACCATATCAATGCTTTTACAGTATAATTTCATAATACTACTTTTACTGTACGCACTTTACTTTATAATAAGTAATGCAATTGTGGCAACTCATTTCTCTTGCATGAGAAAGAAGACTGCTCAATAAAATGACACCTTTTTATTGAAAACGCCCGTCTCTCTATTTCTCTGCACTCTGGTGGAACTAAGCATGCACGATTGACTAAGTGAAATAGCTGTCTATTGTTTTCACACGACTCTAGAGATACACTCTTTATTCTGGGGGAGCAAAGTTGTCATGTTTATGCGGTTGTCAGAAACTAGTCCCTTCTTGTCTAAATCAGGACAGTTAACCCTTTCCTGAATATTCGAGAAAGTTTCTAGTGACCTCTGAGCTAGCTGGCATAAACTAATTAAGTCTAACACAGTCAGTAGAGACCTAGATGACCTCAGTCATACGTCTACACTGCTGTTTATGTTATTCCAATGCGCAGAGCCTATTGGGAATATAGGAACTACACTACATGGCGCCCAACATTTGCTAAGGCGATAAAACTAACCAGACACTAGAGTAACTCAGTCGTGCTTTTCACACAGACCCCTTTCTCCCGTAAAAACTCCAATAGACGTCTGGAGTGGGTAAAAGGTTAATATTCGCCGGAACTTAGTAGGATGAGAATCCTATGTATTAGTTTCTGGTTTAGTCACCATTGAAGGATACAGTGTTCCAAAATATTGTGCACCTAATCTTTGTTTCCTTGAAACTTGATCTGCAACAAAACTTTCTGTCAGTAAAATGGGAGAAAGTGAAGACAAAAGGGAACAAGCTAGAATAGCAGCTCAACTCATAGCGGATGACACAACCATCCAAGAAAATCATCCAAATGCTATACTCATTCCGGTCAATATAAGAAGAACTATAACTCTTAAACTTATAGAAAATGGACTATCACCAAGAGGTGGTACGGTCATATTCGTGATAGAGGCACATGAGTATCGGCAGACAGAGGTGTTTTACACATGGATACATTTTTCCAGCAGCACACGCTGTGACAAAAGATTTCCACTATTACAAAATAGAGGAACCTCCGGATATATACACTCCTTTCAAGGACGTTGAAATCCCACTAACTTACCAAGAGCACCTGCTCTGGTTTAAAGGCGCCCTAAAACATCAAAATCACATCACCAGGCACGGTCCACTAGGCAGACCAGGAGCCACACAACACACCCAGACATTGAAACAATGTCAAGCGAAGAACTCCTAGTTAAACTAAAAGAATTAACAAAGACATATAGAGAATTAGTTCAATTGGCAAGGGACGATATAAAGTACTTGCAGAAATTGAAGGAGACAGATATAACAGACCAACCATTTGAACTCGCCAGAATCATAGAAAAATCCTATGAAGAACTAGGAAGAGATAGTTTGGGTGGGAAACCAGTAAAACCCCAACTAACTGAAAATCCTGATAAAACATGTATTAAAAATAATCTAAATACTCCAAAGAAGGGTTGGGAGGGTAATAAACAATCCACTCCCAAGGAAAAACGTTTCCAGTCCAGAGGAAGGTCTCCTCAATGGAGAGAGAGATCTCCTGGCTGAGGAGGCAAGTCTCCCCAAAGGGAACCCTCTGAGAAAAGATACAGCCTTAGCGACAGGGATACATTGAGAAAACCTGATAGATATCAAGATATTAATACACGTCCCTCTCGATCTTTTCAGACTTCCTCACAGAAGTCCAAAGACAAAGAACCTGCTCATCAAAGTAAAAAATCAGAATTTCCCAGAAAGAAGGTAGCAAGTATTAAAATTAAAAATGCCGAGGATTCTGAGGACACAACTGAAAAATGGAGACTGGGCCCAGACAATGCTAGACAGCGCAGCAGAAGTGACCATAGCTCTCAAGATCCTAATGAATCTTCTGGAGACAGTGGACACGAATGAATACATTCAGGTGGAAACTGCAGACACACAAGTTAGTGTGCCCCATAAACTATATGAAATAACATTACGCATAGAGGGAGATAAAACTAGGAAAATAAAAGGTCTCTTTTGGGAGAAACTTTCTAAAGGCTATGACATCCTGTTAGCTGAAAAAGACTGGCCACCAGAGTTTGTCAGGGAGTGCCCTCATGGCGAAGAAATGGTTAGGCCTGTCTTCTCAAATCATATTCCAATTCATAAAAAATACACATTTGCGAGAAAATGGGCAGTGGCCCAAGCTCCTGATTTATATAAGAATTATGTAGGATTGGATGAGGAGTCTCCTCCACACAAAATCCAGTTAAAAAGTTAACCCACTGCACAAAGGCAGTACCCAGTTAAACAAGACGCTAAAAAGCAAGTCAGGGAGATCTTAGATCAACTTGAATATCAAGGGGTGATTGAAAAATGCACCCCACAAATGAACAACCCTTTGTTTCCTGTCTCCAAGCCAGACGATTCATATCACCTAGTTTTGGACTACAGACATTTAAACTCGTGCTGCAGAACTTTTGCAGTACAAAACTCTCACAGTGCAGCACTAATGAATAACATTGTGCGCAAAAAATATAAAACGACATTAGATATCTCTAATGGATTCTTCTGTGAAAACATTGCACCTGAAAGCAGGTATTTGACCACTTTCTCAATAATGGGGTCGCAAAAACAATTTTGCCGACTCCCACAGGGATTCAAGAATAGCCCAGGATTATTCTCAGCAAGGGTAACAGAGTTACTACAAATATATGATGATGAGGTATTATCATATGTCGATGACATCTATCATACAGACGATGACCTGGAGACTCACTTAAAAAGAGTGAACACCATAATACTTGGGTTCGCATCAGAGGGTTACAAATTCAACTTTTAAAAGTCCAGAATTGCCCATCTAACGGTCCTATTTTTAGGATATGAATTATCAAGTGAAGGCAAAAGCTTGGCAGACAACTTCCTAGAGAAGTGTGCAGTACTCCAAGCACCAAAAACGCTGAAAAATGTACAATCAATACTAGGCTTCCTGAATTTCGGTAGAACATACATTCTTAATTATGCAGAGAGGGTTAAACCTCTCTATGAATTAATAAAACCTGATTTCAAACCAATAAATTGGACTCAGAAACACACAGAAATCTTAAGATCACTACAAACAGACATGTTAACTAAAACTCACGAAAACATACGCAACCTTGTAATGCGAGTCATCCCAGGAAGATGCGGATTCACATACCTGACCTCGAATGAGGGAGAAACTGTACCTATAGCTTACAAATCACATTTGTACACTCAGGCTGAAATGAAATTCAGTTCTACAGAAAAAATTCTGACTGCGGTTCAAATTGCTGTAGCAAAAGAAAGAGCCCTAGCCCAAGGCAAGAGAATAACTGTTTATACAGCAGAATCAGCCATTGAGGCATTAACAAGTCCACGCAATCTGAATACAGTGGCATTAGATCCAAAATAGATACAATGGGAAAATTCTCTTGCTACAGAAGACGTGAAATACTATTTTGACCCGAAATTGAAAACACTAGATGATCTAGGATACGAACAAGAATATCCTCTGCCAATCAAAATTCTGCCTCTCGAACAATATACCTATGTAATCTATATGGACAGATTCGCACAACACTACGATGTAGATAAAAAATCCTACAATGCAGCGTGCACGATTGTCAACGGTCGCTGGCGCTCTGGTAAATTCAGACCTATGATTACCAAAACTGAATCACTCAGAAACTGTTCAGCTGAACGAGCTGAAATAAGATCTTTAAAGATGGCGCTTGAAAATGCTGATCGCGAATTCCCCACACTAATAGTGTGCGATTCGCATTACTGCGTCAAGTCATACAGCAGTGACATGCAGACATGGAGCAAAAACGGTTACAAAGATGACACAGGTGCCACAATCAAGCATAAAACGTTTTGGGAACAAGTAGCTCTTTTGCAGAAAGAACTACAAAAGACTCACGTGATACATACACTGAGTCATCAACGTGATGGCGTTCACGTTGCAGGGAATTCATTGGCTAACAGAGCCACAGCGGAAGCGGTTCAACCGGCTTCCGTAGCCACAAAAAAGCGTTCTAAAAAACACATAGATGGAGAAACCATGCTGGCGGTAAAAGCCTCATTAAAAGGCGATTATGCAGCATTACCTCTCAACTATCCACTCAGTAATACATACATAATTGATGCAAACTCCGGTCCTTTTGCTCAAATCCCTGGAGTGGGGGATAGAGTAATTCCAAACACGAACCGTAGAGTTGTCTTGGTTGAAGACGCACACATGGGACTGGGTCCGAGGCACAAAGAGATCTTGAAATCTCTAATAGAATTACAATCAGAATACTGGTAGCCGGAGATGAGCTTGCAAATTTACAAATTTGCAATGGATTGTCCAGACTGCAACAGAGATCGCAGTTGTGAACCGGACCAGACTATTGCCAGGATACCTTTATTAAAAAGCATCAGGCGATCTATACGCAGAAATCCAGCCGGAGAAATGCGTCCCCATAATTATAAAGACAAAATTCACTTGAAAATGTAGACCCCAGCGCTCGGCTGATGCCAGAACTGTTATAAAAGATTTGCGAGTCTTTATCGGCACATACGCAATTGGCATGCTACATTCTGACCAGGGTACTGCGTTTAGCAGTCGAGCTTACAAAGAGGCCATGACCAGCATGGGCATTGCATTGCGGTACTCTTCTCCCTTCCATCCTGAGGGAAATGCAGTAGTGGAAAGAAAAAACTGTGACATAAAGCAATCTATAACGGCGAGGGTATTAGGTTCGGGCGATGGGTGGGTCAAACATTTAATAAGTGTCCAACGTAGTCTTAACAACATGCCAAGTAATTCTCTAGGAGGTATCAGTCCGTATGAATTTTTGTTTGGTACTAGAATGATTATCCAGGATCTGGATCGTCAAACTTCAGTGGTGGAAGAAAAAACCTTTGATATCAAAGATTGTTTGGCTGTTTTACAGGACTTGAATGAAACAAGAAAGAATCTAAGTAACATAAAGTTTAAGCCAACAACCACTGATGAACCACCTGTCCCAGCAAGACCTGTCTGGATTCGGAAGATTGGGGATCTGGTCAGAGAAAAGATCGCGGTGAAGAAGGAATTTGGGCCTTCTTACAGAAAAGCAGTACCTGTCTTAGCTGTCAGCGGAGCAAGATCAGTAGTACTACCGCCACTTGCTGGTAAAAAGGAAAACAGAATTGTTTCTATCGATCTGGTGAAACCACAAACATGTGGCCGATAATAAATAGCAGGCCCAGTGGACTACCAAGAAATAGCAGAAGACCAAACTTTGCTACAATCCAAGAGGTTCAAACTGAGAGACTAATCATATTCGATAAACCTGCAGTAAATAACAAGGGACTACAAGGGACAACAAGGGACTATGCAACAAAGCTTGTGCCTCTTGAAACCCAAATTGCAACAGTTCGTGATGATACACCAATCTACAACGATGTAGCATCAGAATGTACAAATGTAACAAAAGAAAATGCAAAGATCAATGGAAACCCGGAAGCAATCCCACCAATTGACAGAACAGCATCTGGCTATTTTATCAACTTCGATGACTTTTTCGAAGATCCAAGTGAACATAGAGAAAAGCCAGCAACAAAAACTTTCAAAGAAAAAATGACCGAGCTTTTTCACCAACTAAAAGAAACATATCTGATTTCACCATGGATTGAATTTTGGACTGTGTTATGTGTACTTTTCTTCCTGCTTTGGCTCATCATGGTTTTGTGCTTGGGTATATTCATTGATGGAAAATATAGTACAATGGACACAGAGAGTCAGAACATCAACTTGGTCCTAAAGTCTCACAGATCCTCTCACATCGAGAAAACAGAACTATCATCAGTGAACATCACAGCCAATCCAATACCTAATGGTATATAATGGGACAGAACTGACTATGAAATTTATGGCCCAATTGAGCTCTTGAAGTATCCACACCAGTTTAAGGTTTCCTTAAGTGACTTTGTGATACCAAGTTCTTTTTCTGATGATTGGGACTTTGATAATATTAATAATATGATGTCAGATTTAGTAATGTCAGCTAAATTCACAGAACATGATTATTTACAGGGTTCATCAAATTATGAAGAATTATACTGTTACAATCACTATGGTCAGCACTATTTGCAAAAATCTGCACAACCTAGAAATGTTTTTAATTATAATCAATGGGAACATTGTCCAACTCCGCCAAAAAGCAGCTCGAAGACATTCTATGAGAAATTTCCATACTTCTCCGGGTTTAACAATAGTGATCCAGAAACGTTTTACTGGAAATAGACGTATCTCATATTTTTCACCAAAACAGAACAAATCCTAATTGGAAAAAATGGTTGATCTGGCCCACAGACGCAAACAACTGTCAAGATAGATTCCTGAACAAAAAACAGGGGTTCAAACTGACCAAGCCAGACCCAAGATACTCCCAGAGACAACATCCAGGGATAGTTACAACATACAGTGTAGGGAAATTATGCCTTGAGTGGCTACAGAAATCCACACTGGCTGAAATTAAGCAACACTTGACTTTAGTTAAAGAAGGTGCTGACTTGCGAGATTTCATAATGGGACCTCGCAAACAGCGTCAAAAACGTTTCATAGCGGCCGGTATATACGTTGCATACAACAAAGCTTTGAAAGTAATGCAATTGAAACAGCGGAAAAAATACGAGAAATTGATCGTATAAATTTGGAAAAATCACTTTCTGTAGTGCACAATAGGTTAACGACTCTGTCCTCCAGAATATATTCACTGGACAGCATTGTATCATCTGCCTTTGATATAATAGAGCAAGACTTGCTAATGTTACAACATGGTCAGTCCCAATTGCGTTCTATTGTACAGCTTGGCTGGACGTTGCAAAACCTACGTTCAGGCTACGTGCCATGGCGTCTAATCAACGTAACGTCATTATTTTCTATCTTTAACCTTACTGATAAACAAATCAGTTTGGCACAAAAAGGAGCAGATTATACGATTCTAAGCATTGAAAAACTTGAGAGATTAGCATTGACAATGTCAGAGAGACCTGTCATTGAATGGATAATACACGGAACAATTACAATTCCGATAACAACTTTCCAGTTTAAATATTGCCAAGAATATATACCAGCAGGCCAGTATGAAAGGTTGGGTAAAGGATACATCAAATCAACCTGGGATTTACCTTACACACACAAATGTTATAGTGAAGGGAAAAAGGAGGTATTCCTTAGTGGCAATAATTGTAAAAAATCACTAAGCGGTACACTTCTGTGTCAAGGTATTAACTTGCATGGAGCTTGCGAAGGGTCTTCAAATAACCTTTCATGTCACCTGCAAGGCACTCCTGCAAAACAGATAGAGCCATTTTTCAGACAACTTTCCAACGAAAGCTACGTTTTAATAAATGACCACAGCTGTTGTGGAATGGTGCCAGGAGAATGCTATCTCTTAACTGTTACTTCCAGGGTCGTTTGCTGTATGCAAGTATTGTATCCAAACAGCAATCCAGACATGGAGGCGGCAATATGGCCTTATGTGAATATCTTTTCTATTCGAATTGATACTTTAAGCAGAATGAAGTCTATTCTTTTACAGACTACGGTTCCTCTGACCTCGTCCAAAGAAACGTATGAACTACAAGTTGCAAAGACAGCAGCAGAGATACATACCCTTTTATCGACAAATTGCCCCGTGCATTTCATAGAAATGTTAAGTCAAATCCTAAACATGTCTGATACCAGTGGCATCGCACATATATTTAAGACAGTTTTTTTCCGGACTGTTAGTACCCTTTGAAACAGTTCTGGGCATCTTTCCGAATTTTGTCCATTCTGTCTTTGGCGGCCTACCTTTAATTTTGGGACTCGTGGCAGGAATTTTATTTTTGTTCCTTCTGCTCCGATATGGCAAGCCAATCCACAGACAAGACTCCAGCAACGATGGAAGATGCTATCCTAGCAATACGATACCGAGACCGTATCACTAAGGTCCTCGGATTGGCCCGGCTAAGAGATCTGAGTACAAAATGGTTTCTTTCATTCAGACCAATCTGGCAAGATTGCATCTTACCTGGGCTTCGATGTCTGCTATGCGGCGAAGAATGCGTGTTGGACGTGTGTCTTACACTACCATCAGCAGTGCCAATGGATATCGACGCTTTGCTTTGTCCAGTAACGACTCATGCAACGTGTTGTCCCCAGCGGCTACCTATTCTGATGACGGCATTCATTGAGACTTCACCATTACGAGTAGGTGGCGGTGAAGTACGAGAGGAAAGCAGCTCCAAACAGGTACAACCTTCTGTGAGCATTGCTGATCCAAACATCGATGATAGCAATCAAGCACAGAACTGCACAGTTTCAGTATTTACAAACTTGGTCAAACTTTCACCCGATGTTGTAGACCAATTTTTTGCGAGTCTGTCTGATATGATGTTCTCTCCTAACAACGAGAATAACCTTTAAAAAACAATGAGCACACAGCGTTCCCTGAACTCTGAATTCGGCCTACAGTTTTGTTAAACAACACTACTGAAAACATTTAGAACTATTTTTTACCCTGAAAGCGAAATCATTTTTTGACTTCCAAAATATTTACTTTTCTTTTGGCACATGGTACTCTGCTTAAAGTAGAACTATTCTTAGAGAACAGAGCTTCTATTTTTAGAGACGTTAGAGACAATATTTTCCTCAGCCTCTAGCACATGTACAATATCGTATAAATATGCGATGAAATGGTCTTGACCTTCTTTTCTGTATACAGAGCCATTTCATGTGTAATTTTCGCAATTTATTCAGCTGATATATATATATATATATATATGCATTTAACTGAATGATAATCCTGCTTGAAAAGCGTACAGTACCAATACTCATTTTCGAGTATAAACCATACACCATTTCAAATGCAATTTATGTATTTTGGGGTGGGTTGGAAAACACACATGCATCGTTATATGTTTATATTGCTTATTATTTAGTAATGATGGACATTAATACGTGGAGTGGGTGTTGTATTTCTACCTAGGACCCTAATTCGATATTCCCGATTCATGCCCTTATGTGGTTATAACAAATAATATCCTTATAGAGGCATAGGAATCATATACATATTTAGTAATAGCCCATGCAGTCCAAAACACGGCAAGGCTACTCCCATAGACTCCTAGAAAGCACAGCGCGTTCTTTAAACAAACCAAGCCTCCAGCAGCCCTGGAAAACCCCCTGCTTTTGTTTTGATTTGCACAAGAAATCCTGAAGTCCAGAAAGAACTGTTAGTTCCTAGTGACGTCTTATGTCCAACCTTATGTCAAACCCGGCACCTTTCAGGTATAAATATGCCAACGTTGCCTTAAGCAAACACACGGTGGTGGGGAGCAGAGCGACATTCTACTTGCCCGGGAGCCCAGCTGTTATGAGAGCCGACGGAAACCGCTCCTCCCCTTGACGCACTGAGAGAGACGCTGTCTTTTTCTCCACCCCTGCTTTTGCACAAAAACTCCTGAAGTCCAGAAAGAACTGTTAGCTCCTAGTGACGTCTTATGTCCAACCTTACGTCAAACCCGGCACCTTTCAGGTATAAATATACCAACGTTGCCTTAAGCAAACACACAGTGGTGGGGAGCAGAGCGACGTTCTACTTACCCGGGACCCCAGCTGTTATGAGAGCCGGTGGAAACCGCCCCTCCCCTTGACGCACTGAGGGAGCCGCTGTCTTTTTTCTCCAGCCGAGAAAATCCATCTCCGGTGTTCCCAAGTCACCCTTGCGGGTTGCTGGGAGATCGAGTCCTAAGAAGCGAGATACAAGACCTCCTTCATTCTATAACCAAGGTACGGAGCTGATTAAAACCTTAGAGAGAATTCTTGATTCCGATACTTGTGTGGTAAATTTAATTACCTGGTACTGAATTTCTATGCGGTAAAGTCAATAAGAATAACTCATAATAAATAAGAGGCAAAATCCGTGATATTTGAGGTTTCTCAAAAAGGGTTTTATTCCTATAAAAGGAATTGGGTGATTAGCATATTGGCTCGAGCCAAGGTGGCATACCGTTCCGTCACCACGCAGGTTCGGGAAGGGACAGACTGACAGAGTCAATGGTAATATGCGGGTATGCAAGTATGCGACAATACATTATTGACAGGCATTCATATATATAGTCAATGCATTACAGTAAAGGCATATGCAGGAGGCGTAACAGCTGAGAAGAGAGATAAGAGTGCATGTACGTAATACAAAAAGGCGTTACAATAGGCGTGCATGAAGGCGTGAACAAGAACGTCATTTATCATGATGTCATAAGTAGGCGGATCCATGAGTGAATCCGGCAGTGTCAGCAAAAATACATGGCAGAGATGCGCGCGCAGCAGTATGACGTGTAATGTACGTGTAACTTGAGGGGTGAAGGGGGACTTGACATTTAGCCCTACATGTGGAGACAGATGTCTGGATGTCAGATCAACCTAATCCCAAATCGTATCTGATATCTTATGTTTAAGGAACTGTATTATCTGGAAGGAAAAGGTCTCTCGGACAAGAGGCTATTCTATACTGACTGTGAGTGCGTGTATGAACGTCTACGTGTCTGCATGAGATGCGAGGGGTGCGAGGGAGGGCATGGGCCTACCATGGAAACAGAGCCATGAATTACTTGCATAGAGACAGTGAGGCCAAGCCCTTTGCTCTGCAGCTGGAAGGATGTTGACATGAAACTACTAGACAGGAATGTATTTTCGAGGAGTGGAGCAGATAATTCGAAGGTTGAATACAGTCTTGGCAGGCAACAGGCTGAGCCAAGCACCGTTAGCCGCACAGGAAGTGAGGCAGAGGTCACGGGTACAGATGCAAGCCCAGGTTTGAGATTCAGAGTCAGAAGGCAGGAAAAGGCTCGATGGCAGAATTCAGGGCCTACTTCGCCAGAGCTGAAAAACGTGTAAAGTACACTACATAAAGACGTTGGCATGGCATATTTAGGAACGGACTATTTGACCCATTCATGGTGGATCTGAAAGAGGACATGTTAACGTTGGACGCAAATGTATTTGCGTCTTCATAGCTTGAAGGGGAGGGAACATACATGTACTTGTAGCGTGTACACGGAGTCGTTGGGGTCTAAGATAGGGGACACAATTGATCACAAAATTTATATTACCTCATTCCCTCCTTGTCCCCTACGGACCCTTCATGATATATCGATCTGCATGAATCGATCAATCTGTTCATGTAACATCATTTGCTCTTCTTTCTTCTTTTGACGTTTTGAATGGGAATTTGAATGCGGAATACATGATGTGGCGCACAGGCCGCAAATCGCCGGTCCACATTGTAAACATAGGCAGCAACTGAATACTATGAGAAGGCCAATGCCTAGGAAGGATAGGATCTTCCATCCCCAAGCGGTCAACATTGTCCAGAACCAACCGGACCAAGTCCAGGTGCCTGGATTCTGATGTATCAGACTTGCAATTTTATGGAGACGTGTTATAGCTTTGTATACCGTTGGCGCGTTTTCTGGAATGAAAACACAGCAACTCGACCCGATGACCTTACAAGCTCCACCCCTATCAGCTAGGATGACGTCAATGACGAGACGATTTTGAAGAACAACAACCCGCATGGCGGACTGCTCTTCTGTTATGTTGCCTAGAGCGGAGGTAATTTCATTCACTACTGCTTCGAGGGTTCTAGTTAATTTGCGTATCAGTTTACTATTGAAAACAGCACCTAAGTAGGGGAAGAAACCTTTATTGAAGTCTGTGTATTGCTCCCATGCCGTTTCAGTGTAGTCGACAATCGGGAGATCTCTTCGGAGTCTATTGTTTACTAGATTGGTATTTCTGTGATAATCAGGAGGAGCTAGGAAAACAGGGGGCAGAAGGAATGCAATGTAACAGGTACCATCCCAATCTGGAGGCAAACGTATGTATGCGATATGGCCACAGACAAAGTAGGAATGACGTGTAGCTCTAAACGTGGATTTGCCTTGATCACTGAATTCGATCACAGTAGTACATTTACTATGACCTAAGTGTATGGAACCATTCTTTCTGATACATAATTCACCTTTGACTGGTAACACTGACATAGCAGGTAATACTGGTGCGGCTTCGGATTCAACAGTAAGAATCATGAGGTTAATTGTGTAATTACCTAATCCATATACTTCATTTTCTAGATCAGTTCCTG
The DNA here is from genome assembly GCF_964263255.1 of Lissotriton vulgaris. Classification (NCBI taxonomy): domain Eukaryota; kingdom Metazoa; phylum Chordata; class Amphibia; order Caudata; family Salamandridae; genus Lissotriton; species Lissotriton vulgaris. Next base: position 47,162 of record NW_028244704.1, read on the forward strand.
TTCTAGTGGGAAGTCCCTTCTTGTCAGGATAACAGACTTTAAGTAGAACTGAGTTCAGGTTTCCCCAAACCCAATTCCCATCGTAAACAGCAATGTCAGAATCTAAGGAATTAATCAATCTAAACCATGCCCCACAGGAGCCATTGTGAGTGAACGGGTACGGAAAGAGGGGCAGAACTCCCTTGTATTTCTGGTAGGGAGGGAGTCGGCCACATATCCAGCAGTTTGTAGCATTGTTAGTCTGATGGGAGTGATGTAACATACTAATGAATGTGTTGTTGCGCAGCGCAAGTCTGTAAGACAATTCATGGGGAGGTAATTCGCTAAAAGAATGTTCGGCAGTGACATTGTAAGCAGATTGTGCACGCTTGAAAATAGGGTGGTACATGTGTAATAATATACTAGCAGCAATAATAAGAAGGCTTAGGAAAAACATAATCAGTAATGTCACTATACAGTGACTACGAAGTGATTTACAATATGCACGTTTCTTGAGTTGTCTCTGTCTATCTCTCTCTCTATCTCGGTCTAGGGGATACATGTCAGAGACTAATTTAACCGATTCACCTAGGGGAGGACTTAAACAATTAAACTGTCTGACTTGCTAGACCGTAACTTTAGTCTATATTCTTCGGAGGCGGTTTTCTCAACCAGGGGGAGTTTTGAGTCAGTTGTGGAGGAGGGCAGGGCTTAGAGTCCAAGTCCGAAGGAAGTCCGTGAAATTTTTTGATGTGGCTCGAGTGCAGCCATCCTTTTCTGCCCTCCAATTTAACAGCCGTCCTTGTCGTCAGAAGAACCAACTTCGGGGTCTGCCAGCGGGGCTCCAGTGGACTTCTCCGGTCAAAATTCCGCACGAACACAAAATCGCCAGGGACCACTTCATGGGGCTTCACCTCGGTGTTGTCGGGAAAGGCTGCAGCTACCTGTGAACGACAAGATTGTATTTTTTTTTTTTTTTTTTTAAACATATTTTTATTGCAGAGTTATAAACAGCAGGAAAAAGTAAACAGCCAGTGCACTTGTGGGTTCCCCCCGTCCAATGACAGTTCACAGTTGTACACAGCCCTTCAGCCCGCATCCCGGAGGCCGGGCGGCATATCAGATCGCTCGAGAGGAACACAACACAGTGTACGTCCCATTGGGACCCCGGCGGAAGGTCGTTTTACGTATCTGCTTTTACCCCCCCACCCGCAACAACATTCCCGTCAGCCATCTCCGTGGAATCAACGTAATCGCCCCCGTCGGGCTTGCCCTGGGCTATTCGGGCCTTCGTGCCAGGCCGTCCCACCCAATCAGTCTGCCCGCCACTCAATACCCCCTGTCCCAGTAGTTCCAAGGCCTCCACCAGCAACCCTCCAATGGCTTCCGGCCCTCCCCAAGCCCCTTACAACTAACCCCCCCAACACCCCCCCCCTGGCAACTGCTAAGGTGTGTGCTTCGCTCTGCCGAACTGGATGGTTCCACTACAGTACGTAGTGAGATACTTCTGTGTTCGCCCTGCGGTGTCCAGCGGCTTAGTTCTCGCCGTCCTCATCCTCCACCAAAGCATCACGCAGGGCCTGTACCACTAACTCCCATGCGCGCGCCGCATCCATAGCTTTCTCATTCCCCAACTTCACTGCTTGCTTCATCCGGAGCACGCTCTCGCAGTCAGACCATCGCAGCAACTCATTCTTCCATCTACGCAGTGAGGGACCCCCCCTGGCCTTCCAGTGCCACGATATTTCCCTTTGAGCCAGTATCAGGCCCAGATCTATGAATTTACTTGTCACCTTGGTGTGCTTAGTATGCGGGAACCAGAGCAATAGACACGCCGCCATGTCGAATTCTACCTCCCTGTCAGTCACTTCATTCAAGAGTTCCCCTACCTCCGCCCAATAAGTTCCCAGTTGTGGACACCCCCAAAACAAGTGGTCCATGTCCGCCCCAAGGGACGAGCATCGGGGGCAACAAGCATCCGGCACCCGAAAGTGCCGCTGTAGTTTCTCTGGAGTTAAATAGGCCCTATGGAGCACATAAAAATGGACCTGCTGAAAGCGCGCGTTCCTGGTGCCCTTCCACGTGCGTCGCAGGATATGGCCCCATGCCGTATCCGGTATGGGCCGGCCAACGCTCCCCTCCCATTTAGCTTTGAGCCCATGGAGTGGTTCCAGCCCTTCGTTCAGCATCCTATTATGGAGGCACGTCACAGCTTTGAATGTACCAGCCGCCATCACCACATATTGGCATGCCATAGTCGTCGCAGGCTCCAGGAGCCCCTCTTTCCAGTGCTTTTGCATGGCAGCCACTACAGCCGCGTGTAGTAGGAAGCCCCCCTCAGGCAGTCCGAACTGGTCCCGGAGCACGTCGAACGGCGCCAACGCCCCATCTATATACAAGTCACCCACCACCTGCAACCCCGCGTCCTCCCAGCCCATCAACGGGGACCAATCCCCTCCGTGCGGCAAAGCTGTCAACATCCCGATCGGGATCTCCGGGGCATAAGGCCGCGATGCCCTCGCTCTCCGAAGGCTCCTCTGCCAGCACAGCCGGAGCGTCCGCTCCTCCATGGTGAGGGCCCGTAACTCGAGCCATTGCTGCATAATGATGTACGACAGCACGTGGCGCTGTATCCCCCGACCCCGGTCCTCCTCCGGCCCCCGGAACACCCTGGCTACGTTCTGCGTAAGGACCTGCAACTGCGCCGCTAGATAATACAGCTCAAGGTCGGGCACGGCCATGCCCCCCTCCAGCTTGGGGCGAAGTAGCGTGCTCAAGGCTATTCTGCGACGGCCATGCCCCCACAGAAAGCCAATAATCAGTGACCGCAGTTCCCTAAACACCCCCTGGGGAATCCAGACAGGTAGCGTTCGGAAATAATAAAGGAAGCGGGGGAGCGCCACCATTTTCAACAGTGTGATCCTGCCCAGGACTGTCAGCGGGAGGGTCGACCAGAAAGACAAGCTACCCCGCAGTGACCGGACACAACGGCCGATGTTACCCTCCAAAAGGTCAGCAGCCGAGTGGTAAATGCGGACACCCAAGTAGGTGATGCAAGAGGGTTCCCATGCCACACCCAAGTCGCTGCTAGGGGCTGGCGATCCAGCTCTCAGCGGAAACACGCAGGTCTTTGCCCGATTGACCTTAAGGCCCGACAGTCGGCCGAACTCGGACAGCAGATCCATCGCTCCAACCAGTGCCCCTGAAGTGTCAGCTAGGTACAGGAGCAGGTCATCTGCATAGAGCGATACATAATGCCATTGCCCATCACTCGCTATACCCGCGTATCGGTCGCCCGACCTCGCATGGACCGCCAAGGGTTCCATCGCCAGGGCAAACAACAGAGGGGAGAGAGAGCATCCCTGTCGTGTTCCCCTGCCCACCGGATACGCGGCAGATACCAAGCCGCCCAATCGAACTCTCGCCGTCGCCGAGGTGTACAAGACCCTCGTCCACCTTCGAAACCCATCGCCCATGCCGAACCGCTCCAGCACTCCATCCAAGAAAGGCCATTCCAAACTGTCGAAGGCCTTCTCAACATCCACGGACAAAACCGCCGGCGTTCCCTCCCCATCCAAGATGGCGTCCATTATTCCCACCAGGCGGCGGACATTCATCGCCGTGCTCCTCGTGGGTATAAACCCGGCTTGATCCCTGTGCACCAGGCCCGTCATGTGCGGGGCCAATCTAGTGGCTAGGATGCGACTCAGGATCTTATAGTCCACCGTCAGCATGGACAGGGGGCGATAAGACCTCACGTCCGCGGGATCCCGGCCAGGCTTGAGGAGTGGTACTATCAAGGCCTCCCGCATGGAGCCAGGCAATGCCCCCTTCTCGAAGGCCTCCGTATACACCACCAGCAGCCTGGGCGCCAGAGCGTCTACATAGTGCTGATAGAACTCGACTGGGAGTCCGTCCACCCCGGGCGTCTTGTTACGGGCCATATGTTTGATGGCCACTCGAATTTCCGTAAGCGTGATCGGGCTACCCAGGTCCTTCGCGTCGTCCTCGTCCAAGACCGGAAGCGGCCTCTCCCCCAGGTACTCCACGATGTCCTGAACCCCCACTCCCAACTGACTCCGGTACAATTCCTCGTAGTAACCCCTAAAGCGGTCCAATACAGCTGCCTGGGTGTACACCATCTCTCCCTGCGCGTTAGTAATGCTGAGGATCGGGCAACCCCTAAGTTCCGGGCTAGCTAATCTGGCTAAAAGGGTACCCACCTTGTCCCTTTCTGCGTGTGCCCTGATAATGTACTGCCTATAGTCATAACATCTCAAACGTTCCGTCTCCGCGGCTACCACTTCCTTCGCCTCCAACAACTGGGCCTGTAGACCTGGCCTAGTTGGCCTGCGGCGCTCCAGGTCCCTCAAAGTTTCCTCCGCTTTCATTAAATCATTCAGCACAGTCGTTCGAGCATTCGAGAACCTGCCCAAGCACACCCCTCTCACCACCACTTTCATTGCATCCCATTCAGTAGACCTGCTCGTCGCCGTTCCTTCATTCACACCGAAATAACTATCAATGCCCTGCCGGACCGCATCGTTGAACACAGAATCCTCTAGCGTCTCCGGCCGAAGCCGCCATGTTGGTATTACTGAGCGCTCCCTCTGCCATTGAATATGCACCAACAGGGGGTTATGATCGGATATCGTCCTAGCAAGGTACTCAGCATGGGTAATCAAGGGGGCCAGGGAGCTCCCGCAAAGCACCGAATCAATCCTGACATGTAAATCATGGAGGGCGGAATAAAAGGAGTAATCCCTGGTTCCCCTGTGCCTCTCCCTCCAGACATCCAGCAACCCCCACCGTTCTTGCCAGTCCTTCCTGTGCGCGGCCAGCCTGCGCACAGGAGAGTCTACTAGGGGGGGATGGGACCTATCCAGAGCCACATCGGTAATCAAGTTGAAGTCCCCCCCTAGCACTATCGGACCCGCCAGGAAAGAGGCCAAGGACCCCGAGAGGCCATCAAAGTATCGGCCTTGGTCAGTGTTCGGTGCATAAACACAACAGAAAACCACATCCCGTCCATACAATCTCCCCTCCACCGCTACAAACCTGCCATCCGGATCTATTACCTGATTCAGCACCTGAAAGGGTATCCCCGCCCTCACCCAGATCAAGACCCCCCTGGCATACGCTGAGTAAGTGGTGCCAAAAACCTGGCCCCGCCATCTTTTCTGCAAGGCAGCGCACTCTTTTTTGGTGAGATGAGTCTCCTGGAGCATAGCTATCTGAACCCCCCTGCGTACCAGGTATGCATGTACTTTGTGACGTTTCACCATAGTCCGCAGCCCCCGGACATTCCACGTTAGGCATTTCAAATTAGGTAATGTCCCCATTCCAATTCCGTACAGTCCGAATCAAACAACAACGGTCCATGACCCCCTCAATGCAGTTGCCCCCCCCCAAACAACCCCAAAACTGAAACATTCCCCAAACCCCACTCCCCAGGACAGAGCACACGAACCCAATGGCCGCCCCCATCCAAACCTTGATCCAACTTCTCGCACACTTACCCTGTGGTCTCCACCACAGTCGACCTTAAGGGCCTAGGGGGGGTGAGTCGCCGCCGACCCCAGCTAGCGGAGCCCGCGTCCCGCCCTTCATCCCCTCCGATACACTCAGCTCCCCCACCCAGCAACCCGCCCTCCAGCAACAGGATATCACCCTACCATGAAGTCCCGATCTAGTCCCAAGTCTATCTCAGCCGCAGAAAATAGTATCCGAAGTCTGTGGGGTCACCGTCGGCCCCTTTTGGCTCTCTGCCTCCGAAAGTTCCTCTCCTGTTCTGCTGCCTTCTCCTCCCGAGTCCGTTTCGGCCCGTTCACTGTTCTGTCGCGACCCTGTAATGGCCGCCGTCACCGCGAGCGCATCCCTCTTCTCCGCCGCCATTTGAGCCTCCCGCTTCTCCCGCTGGCGCCTGTTGCGGGACCTGATGCGTTGTGACTGCCGCACCCGGGGCTGCTTGGGCTGGTCTCGCCGACTTTGGTGCGTCCTATCCGTCCCCGCTCTGTACGACTCCAGCCATTGCCAAACTTCGTCCGGAGTCTGGAAAAAGTGTGTGGTGCCATCCATAATAATCCGCAGCTTGGCCGGGTAGAGCAAGGAGTACTGAATGCCTTCCTCCCTGAGCTCCTTCTTCACAGCCAGGAACGATGCCCTGTCCTTCTGGACCGCCTGCGTATAGTCCGGAAAGATCGTTACCTTGCTGTTCTCCACCTCATAAGGGCCCGACATCCTGGCCCGCTGGATGAGGAGGTCTCGGTCCTTGTAGTGGAGGAGCCGCACCACCATTGGTCGGGGGGGTCGGCCAAGCCCCGGCGGGCGAGCGGGCACCCTGTGAGCCCGCTCCAAAGTGAAGAATGGAGTAAGCCCCTCCGGCGCCACCACAGTGCGGAACCAGTTCTCCATGTAGGCCACCGCATCCTCCCCCTCAATCCGTTCCGGCAGGCCTACGACCCGCACGTTGTTCCGCCTATTGCGGCCTTCGGCATCCTCCGCCCTCCGCTCTAGAGTGTCCAGTCGGGCCAAAATGTCTGTAATCCTGTGCTCCGCGGTCACCACCGATGGCTTCAGGTCCAGCAACAGTTGGTCATGATCCTTGACCCGATCCGCCAGCTTCGCGTGATCCGCGCGTAGCAGCCCCAGGCCCGTGGCCACTTGGGCAATGTCATTGTGCAACGCCTCCTTAGTGGAGGTGATCGCCTCAAGGATGGCATCCAAGCGCCGGTTCAGCCGCTGTTCCTGATCAGGCTCCGGGGAGGGATTCTCATTCAGCTGGGTCGATGTCGCCGAGTCCCCCTCGTGGCTCCCGGGCATCGGCCCTCCGATCGCCGCCATGTCAGGGCGCTGCGTCACAAGGCCGGCCCCCCGTACTGTGGGTACCCCCGTGGGTCCTTGCCGGTCGCCGGGCACCGGGTAGTGCTATGTCACCGCCAATGGTCCCAGGAGCACTGACCAGGCGGACGAGCTCCGTTCCGTCACCCCCACTGGGCCTGTGGGGGGAGGATGAGTCGTAGGGCGGTGGTCGGCGAGAACCCCTGACCTCCTGGGTGAATCGGGCAGCGTCCCCCGGTCTCAGGACTTCGCGCCGCCAATCCCAGTACGTTGGGCAGCCGGGTGCGGGGTCCCTCTCCGCTTGGCGACAGCCGGACTCAGGGCTGAAGTTCGGGACCGTCCGACCTCCTCGCCGCCATTTTCTTCACACCCCGGTCTACACCTCGGCCGCCTCTTCCTCGATCTCCTCGGGGCCAGCAGTCCCCCAGCGATTCACCGATTACGTCCAGCTGTCCCCTTACACTTCAGAGGGCAGGAACGTCGTCTCCGGGTCGCCTAGGGTCCCGAAAAACAGGAGAATTAGCGGGATTCCGCGCGGAGCTGCGAGCTCACGCCGCCATCCCGATCGGCGTCCAAGCCACGCCCCCAACGACAAGATTGTAGTGCAGACATCAAGGAGGCAAGGTAATCTGTCAACATAACGCAATCAACATCTGTGATTTTACGAGGTATAGGCGTCCCCCACATATTTGGTGGCCTACCGAAGACCACTTCATACGGGGATAGCCCGGTTCGAGAGTGCGCAACCATCCTCATATAGAAAAGGGCAACTGGCAAGGCTACTATCCAGTCAACGCCTTTCTCTCTACATATTTTTGAAAGTCGGATCTTTAGAGTCTGATTATGGCGCTCCACGAGACCTGCTGCCTCGGGATGCCGGACACAGTGGAACTTCCACTGATACCCTAACAGGAGTGTTATGTGTTTCACAAGCTCGGATGAGAATGGCTGACCGTTATCTGAGTACACGATACGGGGCAAACCATACCGTGGGAAGAATTCGCGAACCAGCTGCTTGGCTGTGGTCGGAGCAGTGTAATCCGGGACTGGATATGCTTCTGTCCATCGGGAAAGTGCACATACGACTACGAGGACATACTTGAATCCTCAACAACGTTCCATCTGGATATAATCCATCTGGAGGACTTCAAAAGGGTGATCGGGAGGCTGAAATCCACCTTTCTCTACAGGAATGCTTTTACCTGGATTGAACTGACAACAAATCATGCAAGTACGCACTTTTTGTTTCGCTGCTGCTCGTAAGTTCTTATTGTACCATATGTGTTGAATACTATCTAGCATTGCCTTTTCTCCTAGGTGTGCTGGGCTATGTATAGTGTTAATGATGACTTGAACCATAGAATCGGGGAGAAACCATGTAGATTTTCCCTTCGTCATCCATCCCTGATCTGTTTGGATCCCTCCTAGTTCAGTCCACTTCTTTATTTCATCTGGTGTGGCATGTGTCTGTATGTCAATTACATCATGTGCGGGATCCTTGACTGTCATGCAGTGTGATGGTGTCGGAACTATTGTCTTTGTCAAGTCAGTTGCATGCATTCGATTCTGGGCAGTTTGCTTAGCTGTTCGGTCTGCCAGATCGTTACCCTGGGAGATCGTATCGGTAACCTTTGTATGTGCCTTACACTTCATAATAGATATCGCAGTAAGTAGATGTATTGCATCTAACAAGGCTTGAATGAGGGGACCGTGTTGAATGTTGGCACCGTGAGAAGTTAAGTAACCTCTCTCTCGCCAAAGGACTCCGAAATCGTGAACGACTCCGAATGCATAACGTGAATCTGTGTATATGTTAACTCTCTTATTTTTGGCTGGAATACAGGCTTGTGTCAGAGCGATGAGCTCTGCTGCTTGAGCTGACAGAGTGTCGATACAATTTGTTTCTATAACTTCAGTGTCTGTCGTGACTGCGTAAGCTGCCACTAATTCTCCTGTACCTGTTCTCATACATGAACCATCCACATAAAGTGTCAGGTCTGGGTCTGGTAATGGGACATCTGTCAAGTCTTGTCTGGGTTTCGTCGTAATAGTAATGACTTCGATACAATCATGCTTCAGTGGGTCTACACCGCTTAATGGCAAAAGTGTGGCAGGATTCAATGTGCTGCAGCGTCTGATTTCTATGTGTGGTTGAAACAATGTCAATTCATAACCTGTCAGTCTTGCTATGGTCAAGTGTTGGGTCTGTGTACGATTTAGAAGAACTTCCACGGAATGTGGAACTTGTACTGTCAATTGATGTCCTAATACTATGGAATCGCTCTGTCTGATTGCTAAAGCTGTCGCTGCGACTGATTTCAAACATGCAGGTAAAGCTTGGGCTACTGGATCTAATGTGCTAGAAAAGTAAGCACACGGTTTGTGTGAACCTGCTTGTTCCTGAGTGAGGACTGACAAAGCAGTACCTTCACGTTCTGTAACAAAAAGTGTAAAGGGCTTACTGTAACATGGTGTTGCTAAAACTGGTGCTTGGCATAAGGCTTTCTTTAAGTCTTCAAAAGCTTGTGTATGTTCCTGAGTCCAAGGGAGGACAGTCGATGTCGCTGCCTCCTGAGTTGTCAACTGAATGAGTGGCTTTGCTAGGAATGCATATTGGGGAATCCATTGTCTGCAGTACGAGGTGAGGCCTATGAAAGCCCGCACCTCCTTTTGTGTTTTTGGCGGTGACATGTTTACAATTAACTGGATGCGATCTGGAGTGAGCTGTCTCCCCACTTTGGACAGCAAGTGACCCAGGGACACAACTTGCTGAACACAGAATTGCAGCTTTGAAGGGGAAACCTTGTGCCCCTTGTCAGCCAGGAAATTTTAAACCGTCAGTGATGCTTTTTCACATTCGGGTTCGCTTCGTGCGGTGATCAGCAGATCATCGACATACTGGAGTAGGGCGGTGTTAACAGGCATGTGGATACTGTCAAGTTGTCTTTTCAGTGCTTGGCTATAGATGCTGGGGCTTTCTGTGAATCCTTGAGGTGCGCGTGAAAATTTGAAACTTCGTCCATTTAAACTGAATCCGAACAAGTATTGGCTTTCTGGATCAATTGGGACGCTAAAGAAGGCGTTCTTGAGGTCAATTACAGTAAAGAACGTCGCTTCTGAATCAATAGCTGTCAGTAATGAAGAGATATCTGGAACCACAGGATACTGTGGTACAATGCATTTATTCAATTCGCGCAGATCAATAACTAATCGATAAACAGGTGGTGCATTTGGATCAGTACGTTTAAGAACTGGGATGATAGGAGAATTACATACATTGGAGTCGGTTTCCACGACCACTCCTTGTGCAATAAGCTCGTCAATGATTCTCAGTAAAGCCACTACAGCATCTGGAGGTAACTTGTATTGTCGAATTCGTGGTAATACCACTCCTGCTTTGAGTGTGACTCGATATGGTGTAATGTGCATACAACCTACATCAGTGGGGCCTTTCGCCCACAAGTGTGCAGGTACACTCTGTAACCGGGGATCCATGTCTCTTAATACATAATGGCCTTTAAAATCTCGCAAGAATAATCGTACTCCTTCCGGAGAACAGCATATTATAGCTCCTAGAGCTTTCAGTGTCTTTATACCTAATAAGTTTTCTGGACATGCTTTTGTAAGCAATAAATCTGTAGTCCGTGTCAAAGGACCAACTGCAAGTGGAAGTGGCTGTGATACTTCATTAATAATAGGCTTTCCTGAAAATCCAAGGGAAACATTCTGTGAGCCTGAGAGGGGTGCCCCTGGAACCTCATTGTGACTGATTGTGGTCCTGCTTGCCCCTGTGTCGATTAAAAACTTTCTGTCTTTTCCTAACACTTGACTGTGTACATAAGGACCCTCTTGATCTACAGGAACTTCAATAAGGGGCAAGCCAAACTCCCTCTCTAGGCCGTTTCATGTGTATCGCTGATAATCAGGGTAGTCATTCTGTGCATACTGGTACATCTGTTATGTCGTGTTCTGTGTTGCAGTAATAGGCTGTTGCTGTGGCACTGCTACAGTTTGTGATGAAGCTGGCATAGGCGGAATATGTTGTATATTCTGTGGTGCTTGTTGCTGGGCCTGATCCTGTCTAGGTACGCGCGGTCTCTCCTTGGTCTTACCCGTGGAGATATTGTGTTTCAGAACTGCACAATCATTTACATAATGACCTGGCTGCTTACAATAGTTACATGTCCCTTTAACAGGAGCCGTCGAATTACTAGGCTGGGTCGCACCCTTTTTGTGACCATCAGCAGGAACTGACTGGGCAACTAACATTTTCATTTTCGTGTCTTTCATACGTCTTTGTTCATGTTCTTGTTCTTCTCTAATTCTATTCTGGTGGTACTGTAACATTTGTAACATTTGTGAAGGGGTGTTAGCTTGCCAAGTGCTTTCCACTTTCAGTACTCTGTTCTTAACCTGGGGCAGTGAATTCTCAACTAATTTCGTTACAAAAAGGTGTGGATAGGACTCGCTACTTGGTTTCAGGCCGCTATTAATACCAAAACATTTCTCAAATCGAGTATAAAAATCACTAGTGTCTTCATCGGGTTTCTGTTTACAGGCTGAGATTGCACCCCAATCTTCCTTTTTCGTACTTAATAAACGTGGCAACACTTGCACTAACAATCCTGGTAATGCTTTAACCTTCTCCCCAAGCCCTTGGCCTGGAATTCTAGTATTTTCTTCGTTTTCTAATGCAGTCCAATCAATCTTTGCATTTCCCACTTCCCATTCTTTTTCTTTAAGTTTCTCATAAATACCAGGAGGCAGTAGTACTTTCAATATCTTCATAAGGTCGGGATAAGTATAGTCACCCATGAGTAACATGTCTTTTATTTCACAGTGAAAACCTGCGGGATCTTTATCATGGCTAGGTACTAGTTTCTTCATTTCCAATAATTCTATTTTGGTTATGGGTGTGAACACAAACACACGTCTAAGTGTATTATCGGCATTCTGAACTGGGTGCACTTCTCGCAACGGATTCTGTCTATCCAGGTAATACATTTTTCTTTCCATGGAGTGTGCTGAATCAGATTGTGGACATAGGAAGGCACTATATCTGTGCCGCTGTTCTAGAATTACCTTAATTAGATCGGTACCTAGACCTCTCCACTTATTCATGAGTAGTTCTGCTAATATATCAGGCAGGGGGCCTGGATCGGAATGTTGGCTTCTATATAATAGAAGTAGGTGTTGTATCATGTATGTACCAGCTAAACGCTGTTCACTTGGTGTCATGTTCAAAAATGTGTGTGCTAACGCATCATCACTATATTTCTCGGGACTGTCAGCCCATTGTACTGCTGACCTCGCTAATTCTTGTTCATCCATAGAATCTAGTACATGGTACCCCATTCGTTCTCGAAGTCTGTTATCAGTAGCTTGAAATAAGTGTTCAGGAGTTCTTGGATTACACATGGCTTCTTGAAAAATTCTTTTACTTTCTGGACGCACTGGGCGCATTGAATTATTAAAGGGTCTTCCTTTACCTACATATGCTATCGTTTCTCTAACTGGTAATTGTGTTTGTCCTGTAGCTTCTTCTGATGGCTCCTCTTCTGAGGACTCAAACTTGTCTGATTCATTTTCTGGTTCTATCTGTCTTGTTTCGTGTATTTTTATTACTACGCTTCTGATTCTTTGATACATGTTTTTTATACTATTCTGTTTATCATGGCTCCCGTCTGCTATATTCTGACCCCATCTATGAAGTGCTTTCATTTCCTCCGGGTCCATCCCCGGCCTATCTTGTTCTCTTATTAAGCAGTTTATAAAAAAACGTAATATCTTGGCTTGAATGTCAACTTTCTGGTGAGCCATGGCTTCCTTAATACTTTCAGGTCCCTGCCCTGTTTGGACAAAATGATATATTCTGTCTAGATGTTCAACCATTCCGGGTAGGGTCAACAAAAAGTTGGTGACCCGTCTTAGTCGTACTGATGCTAGTATTAGTCTTTCATCATTTCTACCGGGTACTGGATCATATCTACAATCCCCGAGACGGTCTTTTATTATATCGAAATCGGCTGATCGAGGTGTACGTTGTTGTGCTAGATCCCTGTAAGTCAATCTATGTACTTGTGGAGGTGTCTGGAAACCTATCGCCCCTCCGGACGCGCCTCCTAGGGCACTGCCTCCGAAGGGGTTGTTCGGATGTAAGGTGGGAGGAATGGGTGCGGGAAGAGCTGGAAGAACGGGAGGAAGACCAGGAGGGACATTCGGAACGGGAGGAAGAGGTGGAGGAGTAGCTTGTCGCGGCGGTAGGGGCTGATTGTCTCGGGGTCGAGCGCCGCCAGAAGGAGGTGTGCGCGGCGGTGCGGCATTAGCATATGCGGGCGCTACATCATCTAGATAGGAAGAAAGGAAAATGTCCTTCGCGGTTTTGGGATGCATTTTAGTCGGGAGCATGGGAGGTGGTAGATCTTTTGGTACTTCAGGAGTGGCCTTAGGTAAGCCTTCGGCCAGGAGAGGATACATACCATTCCTAGGGGTGTTTAGTTGTCTGTCTACTTGTTCTATTTTTACTCGGATACCTTCCTCAACTAATACGTTTTCTTGGGCCTTGCCTGAATCCTCTTTCCTTTTCTCTTCTTTTCTAAGTGCTTTTTCTATACGCCTATGCGATTCTTTACGCCATAATTCGATGGCATCTTTCTGTGACTGTCTGGCTTTCTTTTTTCGTAATGCTTCTTCTACTCTTATGATGCAATCTGAATCCCATGTCCCTGCAGCGGGCCACCTCTGATTCTCTGCTAGATCTTTAGTGTAGTCCACCCATAAATCGAGAAATAGAACGGCATCTAGGCCGTGTTTGTGGTACATAAAGTACCCTGGAGTGTCCCTAGGTGGGATGGGAACAGCTTCCTCGAGTACCCCTTTTCTAGTCTTTATCTGTCTTAATTTGAAGAACAACGGCATCTTGAAAATCTGGCTACTTAGTGCTTACTCAGATATGAACACAATAATCACAATAATGACGATCGAACAATCATTCATACCACGACATTTTGAGACACATTAAAACATTTTGAGATGAACAATCACAATTAGAATGTAACTCGCTAACTGCATAATACTAGATACACTGCTCAACAGTGCAGACTGGATATACTGCTAAACAGTACAGATACACTGTCTAAAACAGTGCAGACCAGGTCTGTGTACCCAAACCTGTCTTGACCGGCACAAACTAATGCGCACGTCTAGATGCGTCCCCAGCAACGGTACTCACCGGGAAGCACGGAAACAGAAGGCCTCGGAAACCCTGGACTGGACTCGACTGGATTCGGACTGGATTCGGACTCGACTCGTGACGCAGATACTTCGGAACTTCGGAACCTGGTGGGCCTCCGTATACCTCGGATTTTGCTCTCTCAGCTAGGCTCTGGTCGGGATCCTCCGCACTTCTCACCGCCTCGTCTGGGTGTCGATCGCGGCCTCAGTCACCTCCGTTGGCCTGAGGGAGATACAGGAAATCCTGCGGGTACGCGTAGTTTCCGTCCGGCTGTGGCAGGGGGCTAGGCCTGCAAAGCACCTCCGGCGGGTGAGATGGGGGAGGGGTCCCTATTCGGGCGCCAATTATGTGGTAAATTTAATTACCTGGTACTGAATTTCTATGCGGTAAAGTCAATAAGAATAACTCATAATAAATAAGAGGCAAAATCCGTGATATTTGAGGTTTCTCAAAAAGGGTTTTATTCCTATAAAAGGAATTGGGTGATTAGCATATTGGCTCGAGCCAAGGTGGCATACCGTTCCGTCACCACGCAGGTTCGGGAAGGGACAGACTGACAGAGTCAATGGTAATATGCGGGTATGCAAGTATGCGACAATACATTATTGACAGGCATTCATATATATAGTCAATGCATTACAGTAAAGGCATATGCAGGAGGCGTAACAGCTGAGAAGAGAGATAAGAGTGCATGTACGTAATACAAAAAGGCGTTACAATAGGCGTGCATGAAGGCGTGAACAAGAACGTCATTTATCATGATGTCATAAGTAGGCGGATCCATGAGTGAATCCGGCAGTGTCAGCAAAAATACATGGCAGAGATGCGCGCGCAGCAGTATGACGTGTAATGTACGTGTAACTTGAGGGGTGAAGGGGGACTTGACATTTAGCCCTACATGTGGAGACAGATGTCTGGATGTCAGATCAACCTAATCCCAAATCGTATCTGATATCTTATGTTTAAGGAACTGTATTATCTGGAAGGAAAAGGTCTCTCGGACAAGAGGCTATTCTATACTGACTGTGAGTGCGTGTATGAACGTCTACGTGTCTGCATGAGATGCGAGGGGTGCGAGGGAGGGCATGGGCCTACCATGGAAACAGAGCCATGAATTACTTGCATAGAGACAGTGAGGCCAAGCCCTTTGCTCTGCAGCTGGAAGGATGTTGACATGAAACTACTAGACAGGAATGTATTTTCGAGGAGTGGAGCAGATAATTCGAAGGTTGAATACAGTCTTGGCAGGCAACAGGCTGAGCCAAGCACCGTTAGCCGCACAGGAAGTGAGGCAGAGGTCACGGGTACAGATGCAAGCCCAGGTTTGAGATTCAGAGTCAGAAGGCAGGAAAAGGCTCGATGGCAGAATTCAGGGCCTACTTCGCCAGAGCTGAAAAACGTGTAAAGTACACTACATAAAGACGTTGGCATGGCATATTTAGGAACGGACTATTTGACCCATTCATGGTGGATCTGAAAGAGGACATGTTAACGTTGGACGCAAATGTATTTGCGTCTTCATAGCTTGAAGGGGAGGGAACATACATGTACTTGTAGCGTGTACACGGAGTCGTTGGGGTCTAAGATAGGGGACACAATTGATCACAAAATTTATATTACCTCATTTGGCAAAACTTAACTTAACTTAAAAACTGCAAACTTACTTACTCCTTCCCACGTATTAGGCTTAGGTCAGGTACACTGGGGTAGGCGTATCTAGAAGCACCAGTTGAGTTCGTTGGTCAATGTTTTTATGTATGTATATATTTTATCTATTGTAAAGTATCATATGGCTAAGAAACCATATCAATGCTTTTACAGTATCATTTCATAATACTACTTCTACTGTACGCACTTTGTTTTATAATGAGTATTGCAATTGTGGCAATTCCTTTCTCTTGCTTGAGAAAGAAGACTGCTCAATAAAATGACACCTTTTTTCTTGAAAACGCCCGTCTCTCTATTTCTCTGCACTCTGGTGGAACTAAGCATGCACGATTGACTGAGTGAAATAGCTGTCTATTGTTTTCACACAACTCTTGAGATACACTCTTTATTCTGGGGGAGCAAAGTTGTCATGTTTATGCGGTTGTCAGAAACTAATCCCTTCTTGTCTAAATCAGGCCGGTTAACCCTTTCCTGAATATTCGAGAAAGTTTCTAGTGACCTCTGAGCTAGCTGGCAAAACTAATGAAGTCTAACATAGTCAGTAGAGACCTAGATGACCTCAGTCCTACGTTTACACTGCTGTTTATGTTATTCCAATGCGCAGAGCCTATTGGGAATATAGGAACTACACTACATGTTTTGATCTTAAGTTTAATTGAGACTAAAAAGTAAAACGTAAGACCAAAACTTAAGTTTACCTGAGACAAAAATCTACCTTTACTACTCGAAAATGCACTTTGTGAATACCAAAAGTCGTAAAGTTAGACTTTCTTCTCAGTTTACCTTTGTGAATCGGGTCCAGTGTGTATGGGACCCACGTCTGGGCATACCCGTACTAGTTAGGGTGTCTCACTAAAGTATACGGTTGAAAATGGCCCTCTCTGCAGGGTCACCCCCAAACCTCTGATCCTTCCTCTGCTTTTTCTGATCTCATTTTTGATTGCTTTAGGACCGACCAGTGATAAATGCTTGTGTTCTCTCCCCTAAACCATGGTAAAATTGGCTCATCCCCATTTAGCATATT